>NC_091434.1:145140493-145280276 GCF_964237555.1 Oryctolagus cuniculus
TTTAGATTTCATCTGTACCTTTTACTGGGGGATTTTCTGCCTTGTCATTCTTTCATGGTGCTGGCTATCTTTCTGTGTTTCTGTGTGTAGCACATCCTTAAGCATTTTTTGTAAAGCTGGCCTAGTGGCAAGAAATCTTTCAATTTCTGTTATTGAAGATCTTTATTTCATCTTCATTCATAAATGAGAGCTTTGTAGGATACAATATTCTGGGTTGACAGTTTTTTCTTTGGATACTTGGACTGTATCTCAGCATTCCCTTCTAGCCCATGGAGTTTCTGATGAGAAGTCAGCTGTGAGTGTAATTGGAGATCCTTTAAAAGTAATCTGGCATTTCTCTCATACATATTTTACAATCTTTTCTTCATGTTTTACTGTGGAGAGTTTGACAACAAGGTGTCATGAAGATATTTTCTGGTCATGTCTATTAGGAGTTCTATGTGCTTCCTGTACTTGTATGTCCTTTTCTTTCTCCAAATTGGGGAACCTTTCTGTAATTATTTCACTAAATAGGCCTGCTGGTACATTCTCTGTTTCCATACCTTCAGGAACTCCTAAGACCCTTATATTGGGTAGTTTGATGGTTTCCCATAAATCTACACTGATTTTAAGTTTTCTATTATCTTCTTGGGTTTCTGACTGTAGAATTTCCAAAGATTTATTTTCTAATTCAGATAGTCTTTCTTTTGCCTCGCCAAGTCTGATGTTGAGGCTTTCCACCACATTTTTAAGTTGATCTATTGATTTCTTCATTTCTAATATTTCCTTTTGAATTCTCTCTAAAATCTCAATTTCTTGGGAAAATTTTTCATTCATGTCACATATGGTTTTATTTAGTTTGTGGATTTTCTTTTTTCTTTTTTTTTAACAGGCAGAGTGGACAGTGAGAGAGAGAGACAGAGAGAAAGGTCTTCCTTTGCCATTGGTTCACCCTCCAATGGCTGCCGCGGCCAGCGCGCTGCAGCCGGCACACCGCGCTGATCCGAAGGCAGGAGCCAGGTGCTTCTCCTGGTCTCCCATGGGGTGCAGGGCCCAAGCACTTGGGCCATCCTTCACTGCACTCCCTGGCCACAGCAGAGAGCTGGCCTGGAAGAGGGGCAACCGGGACAGAATCCGGCACCCCGACCGGGACTAGAACCCAGTGTGCTGGCGCTGCAAGGTGGAGGATTAGCCTAGTGAGCCACGGCGCCAGCCGAATAATCTTTTAAATTCCATTTCCAGCATTTCATCAATCTCCTCATCTTAACATTCTAGTATTTGAAGTATTATGTTCCTTTGGAGGAGTCATGTCTTCCTTATTCTTGGTTCTTGAATCGCTGTGTTTATGTTTTAGCATTTGTGGAGGCATTTTTTTTTTTTTCTCCATGATGGCTTTTATCTTTGGACTATGCCTGTGTGGCTTAGTGGAGTGTCTGCTCTTTCAGCAAATACCTAGAGGCATGTGCTGGGTGTAGTCTGAGAGCTCTGTTCAGTGCTCCAGGTTGGAGCGAGTGTCCAGGGTATCACCCAAGTTGGGGGTGGTAGCTCTCTTCTTTGTAACAGAAGGGGAGCCGTGGTCAAGCATTCTGGTGTGATCACTCCCTCACTTCCTCACCTTCAAGCTGAACAATGCCTAAGTGTCAGTACCCATGTGTTCAACATTCATCCGCATGAATGATCTTTGCAGAGCTCCCTGTGTGCGTGGTTCCAGCTGCAATGAGAAGCCCCAGCAACTGAGGAGTTCCGAGAGTGTAGCTGTGCAGCCAGAGTTTGACAGAACCCCAGCTACACCTACACCCTCTCATCATGTGGTCACAATATTTTCAGTCTTAGCACCCAGGGCTCCCAAAGTCAAGGAATGCAAGAGTCCACTGCGCTCCTCTAGGCTGTCCTGTCCACAGAGAGGTTGAGGGGTTTCCAGAGCCACTGCCTGTTTATGTTTCACTCTGGGCAGAATGGGTCTGATCCCCCCAGCCAGAGTCAAAGTTCATGGGGAATTCAAATTTTTGCCTCTGGTAGAATCCCTGGGTTTCAAGCAAATGCAGTACCTGCTGCTGTCTGCAGCCGACTACTTTCAGAATTATGCTGGGTGTGTACAAGAGTCCCCATGGGTGGCACTTCCCTATGGTGGGGATGGCTCCCCCTCCCTGCCTGTTGCTGAGTAGGTGAAGCAGAGCTGGTGTTGTTGCCCAATGTCAAGGTGGGGATAGACCCCACCAGTTGATTCAAACTGCTGTGGTTGCTCCTACCAATAGATCCCACTAGCTGCTGCATGTGCACAGAGAAGCTGGAGCCGCTGCTCCTGTTTATGTTGGAAATGGCGCCAGCCTTCTCCCAGCTAGTTAGCTGCAGAGTGCTGGTGTGGCAGGAGAAGAAGTGTAGAGGTGTGCCTCTCCCAGCCCCCACCTCTGGTGAACAGTTGCCGAGCTCCCCTGAGGGTTCTGGGCCAGACTCAAACACGGTACGGTCTACTAGACTCTCCCTGCAGCTGTATCAACAGTGACGCCATGGCAGGTGCAGTCTGACCTCACCTTACGGTCTACTAGACTCTCCCTGCAACTGTATCAACAGTGACACCATGGCAGGTGCAGTCTGACCTCACCTTGCTATCCAGGGTGGGCTGCTGGTTCCTCTATTGTGTTCTTGCTCTGTGCTCCATGCTATATGCTCATTGCTGTGTGTCTGTGCCTTCCCCTTAGATCCAGACCATTTCCCCTGCTTTCACAAGCTCTCCCAATGCAGTTTGCCTTGCAGCTGTTTCCTGAGAGTGTAACTTCTCTACCTTTTTTTCCCTCTGCTAAGCTCACAAAGCTTAGAGCAGACCTCCCTCTTGCTAGTCTACCATCTAGCCTCTCTTCCAGTTACAGATTCTTAAGCTCAATAATTATATGATGATCACAAAGATACTTCATCTTTCGTGAGTCCTCACTATGTTGTATGGGACACAATTACATCATATTGTTTAAACTTCACAGTATGAGGTGGAGATGAATACTTCTCCATACACACATGAAGAAATTGCTGCAAGCCATACAACTAATGGAAATACAGGGACTTCATCAGATGAATCAGTGTCTAATTAAGCCGCAATACTCCATGGTCTACAGGGATGTACCTGTGACATACAGCATGGGCTGGTGTGAGGGAACAAGGCTTCCCAGGATGAACTGGAGATGCTATGCCAGTTCTGTAGCCTGTAGCTCTTTTTTCAGATGCTATAGACCATGAATTTGCCCTCAGAAGAGCTTCCTCATTTACAATCACTCCCTGGTTTTGCATCTTTATTTTGTTGGCTCATGATCACTTCATCTCCAGATCTTGCTCTTGAATTAGCATTTTAGTACCCTCTCAAATATTGTCTCTGATTTTGCCCACTTCTGTATATTTTATATGATATATTTTTCTTTTTTTATTTATATAAAGTGAATAACTTTCATGTATTTCGTAACTACAGTTTTAAGAGCATATTGAGGCCGGCGCCACGGCTCACTAGGCTAATCCTCCACCTTGCGGCGCCGGCACACCGGGTTCTAGTCCCGGTCGGGGCACCGGATTCTGTCCCGGTTGCCCCTCTTCCAGGCCAGCTCTCTGCTGTGGCCAGGGAGTGCAGTGGAGGATGGCCCAAGCCTTGGGCCCTGCACCCCATGGGAGACCAGGATAAGTACCTGGCTCCTGCCATCGGATCAGCGTGGTGCGCCGGCCGCGGTGGCCATTGGAGGGTGAACCAACGGCAAAGGAAGACCTTTCTCTCTGTCTCTCTCTCACACTGTCCACTCTGCCTGTCCAAAAAAAAAAAAAAAAAGAGCATATTGATACATCCTACCCTTTCCTTCCTCCCTCCCTTCCATTCTCCCTCTTCTTCTCTTTCTTATTTTTCTTTCAAATTTTTCAGTGACACACTTTGAATTTGCTTTATTATCACAAGCTTCATCCTCAATTAAATAAAGAATTCAACAAGCAGTAAATAGAAAAACCACTATTCTTCAGTACAGACAAGGGCTATAGACAATAATCAAATGTTAAAGTGTCCATTTTGCTCATATACATTAGATTCCTTTGTACTCTGTGTGTCAATTACCCCAAATCAAGGACAACATATGCTATTGTCTTATACATGCTGACTTATTTCATTAAGCATAATGGTTTCCAATTGCATTCATTTTGTTGTGAAAGACAGGATTACATTCTTTTTTACAGCTCAGTAGTATTCCATTGTACATATATACCACACTTTCGTCATTCAGTCATTGGTTGATGGATATCTAGGTTAATTCCATATCTTAGCTACTGTGAGTTGAGCTGCTATAAACTTAGAGTACAGATAAATCTTTTATATGCTGATTTCATTTCCTTTGGGGAAATTCCCAGGAGTGGAATGACTGGGTCATATTTTAATCAGATTAGTGTAGAGTTTTAGATACATGATTCATCTTGGTTGTTTTCTTTTTTAAAAAATAAAAAATTTTTCTATTTTTATTCATTTGAAAGAATTACACAGAGAGAAAGAGAAGGGGATCTTCTGTCTGCTGGTTCATTCCCCAGATGGTCGCTATGATCAGATCTGGACCAGGCAGAAGCCAGAAGCCAGGAACTCCATCTAGGTCTCCCACGTACATGGCAGAGACTCAAGTACTTGGGCTGATGTCGGTGGCCTTCCCAGGCAGAGGAAGGGGACTCAAACAGGGATGCCAACATTTCAAGTGGAGTTTTTTTTTTTTAATTTTTTTTTGAGAGGTAGAGTTACAAACAGACAGAGGGAGAGGCAGAAAGGTTTATAATAAGATATGTTTGAGGGAATCCATGTGACAGATTAATATGTATTAAAATATTAAATATTAAATAATATGTATTAAAAATATTAAAAAGTTCATGTAAAATGCATATTATCAAAAGCAATGTATAGATTTCAAAGTACTTCTGCATCAAAGTAAGTTAATTAATTATATTTTCCATGAACATTCTGAAGTACCTTCCTATGTATCTATTCAATTAACAACATACTGCTCTTCTACCAACAGGGAATGTTTTATAAATGCAATTTGTTATCGTAGTTTACAAAAAATGTGTGTGTTATTGTTATGGACTGAATATTGACGTTTCCCCAAAACTTATATCTTGAAATTCCAAGCCTCAAAGCAATAATGTTTGCAGTTGGTACCTCTGGGAAGTTATTGGATTGAGGAAAGAAGGGTGGAGCCTTCATGACAGATCAGTGGCCTTATGAAGTCCAGTGGGCTTGCTGCCTCTGTCTTTGTCTCTGAGCATCTACAAAGGGGTCAAGTGAGCGCACAGCAGGATGGTGGCTCCCTACAAGCTGAGAGAAGAGGTTACAGAATGAAACCTACCTGACTGGTACCTTGAAGTTGGACTTTATGAACACTAGAACCAGGAGAAAGTAATTTTTGTTGTTTAAAGCACCTAGCACTGGGTATGACCATTTTTTATGGTAGCCTGAGCTAAGATAGTTATATTAAAAAATCCTCATATATGTGTATATTTAGACAATGGAGGAATAGACACCAATTCTGACCAACACCCAGCACCAGAATTTGAGACTTCATTGACTCCTCACTTTTTATATTTTTATGTTATATTAATATTTTCTAAAATGCATAAATGATCACTCTAAGTTCAAAAAAGAAGGAAAATTAAAATGAAATCAGAATTAAAATTTTAAAAAAGAATTTAGGATCAAAAAGAATCATATTATTGTTGATTATTTTATTTATAAACAAATAAACATAGACAAGTTACTGATACTTCCTAACCCAAATCCCTCCATTTGAAATTATGTACACTCTTTGCCCCACCCAAAGTGTGGTGATTTTATGAGGAAAACAGAGGTAGGGCATAATAAAGCTTTTAGAAACCACAAAGTTACTTTTTATATGTGCATTATACTGAAAAATGTTAATTGTTAAGTATGTTAAGAAAACAGACTTTTTTCTGAATAAGGAAGAAAAAAGCATTTTTAGACATGAGAACATTATGAACAAGCTAGCAATACATAAAGATGTTTTAACAACATTCTCCTCAACCACACGGCAAATGTGAAAATAGAAACTCCTAACACTGCAGAACATGCTGAAGTGCAAGTTCTTATTATCCTGGGATGTCAAATAATTCTGATGATATGTTTCTTTAAAGCATTGCTTGGCAAGTGCAAAGCAAAAGGAAACTATCTTTTTGCATCATGAAGAGCATATGCAAATATAAACAGAAGGATGAACTGTTCTAAAACATCCATATCAGGGAAACTACTTACATTTAGTCACATGTATTTTTATGGTAAGCAATATATAATCAAAACCACATATTATTTGGAAATTTTGTGCTTGAGAATGAAGTAATGAATAAGTCAGTGTGTGTATCTGAATGGGTTTCCTTTCCTGAACTCACAGTAAAGCCTAACCCAACTTTAAAGTTACAGAGAAGCAATCCAAACTGATACAGGCAAAAGTGAGTGTATTCATTCGTATCAGTAAAAGGGTCCATGGATGGGTCTTGTTCAGGTGCAACTGAGTCGAGGGCCACAATAATGTCATCAGGCCTGACTTCTCTCTAACTCAGTTCTGCTTCTTAGATAGGGTCAATTTCCTGGCTGACACAATAGCTTCGAAGAGCTGTAGCCTAGGCTTCAATGCCCCTAACCCATTCAAAATCTAAACTCTCTTTTCACTAACACTTTAAGCAAAATGCCTGTATTTGGTTGTGTCTTGAGTTGCCTCTTTACTCACCTCTAATCAATTCCCATAGCCAGAAGGATGTGGTGACTTTATTGGACGAGATTGAATCACAAGATGATTCTTGGAATCAGGTGCAGATTCTATTCTAAGCAAAGCACATGTGATGGTTAATTTTATCTTCCAACTTGGTTAGACTTAAACTATGGTGCCCAGTGTCGATCAAACATGAGTCTAGGTATTTCTGTAATGACTTTTTAAGAGAAGAATAACATTTAAATTAGTAGAAATTTGAGTAAAGCAGATTGTCCTTAATGATATGAATGGACTTCATCTAATCAGTGTATAGTCTTAAGAGCAAAGATTGACATTGCTCAAATAGAAAGGAATTCTGGAACAGAAATCTGACATGAGTTTCCAGCCTTCAAGCTCATGCCTGTGTCTACTCTGAGTGTTCAGTCCACCAACGCTGCCCTAAAGATTTGGACTTGCCAACTCCCACAGTTATGTGAACCAATTCCTTGAAATAAAATCAATCAATCTATCTATCTATCATCTATCTATCTTCTGGCAGAATCTTATCTAATACTGCACTTTACTAAAATGGGGAACACCCAGTTTCACAGAAAATATTAAGAATCTCCTAAGAAGAGGAGCATGGAATATGTATTAGATGTGAAATCCATGTCTAAACTTGTGAAAATTTGCTAATGTTTTGTTCTATTATCCAATTTCTTCTGAGAGTTTCACTTGTAATATTACTTTGTATCAATATGAAGAAAAAGTAACACAAACCATAAACTTTTTAAGGTTTTATGAGAATCCTAATGGGTATGTTATATTCTTTTTCTCTGTACTATGAAGACATTAGCATCTACTGTTTTACTGATTAGACATTTGGGGAGAGACACAATTGTATATTATATAATTTTACACCAATATGGTTTTTTTTTTTTTGACAGGCAGAGTGTATAGTCAGAGAGAGAGACAGAAAGAAAGGTCTTCCTTTTTGCCATTGGTTCACCCTCTAATGGCCACCACGGCTGGTGCGCTGCAGCCGGCGCACTGCGCTGATCCGAAGGCAGGAGCCAGGTGCTTCTCCTGGTCTCCCATGGGGTGCAGGGCCCAAGGACTTGGGCCATCCTCTACTGCACTCCCTGGCCACAGCAGAGAGCTGGCCTGGAAGAGGTGCAACTGGGACAGAATCCAGCACCCCAACCGGGACTAGAACCCGGTGTGCTGGTGCCGCTAGGTAGAGGATTAGCCTAGTGAGCCGCGGCGCTGGCCACCAATATGTTTTTTTGTTTGTTTGTTTTTTTGACAGGCAGAGTGGACAGTGTGAGAGAGAGAGACAAAGAGAATGGTTTTCCTTTTGCCGTTGGTTGGTTCACCCTCCAATGGCCGCCCCGGCCGGCGCACTGCGCTGATCCGATGGCAGGAGCCAGGTACTTATCCTGGTCTCCCATGGGGTGCAGGGCCCAAGCTCTTGGGCCATCTTCCACTGCACTCCCTGGGCACAGCAGAGAGCTGGCCTGGAAGAGGGGCAACCGGGACAGAATCTGGCGCCCCGACCAGGACTAGAACCTGGTGCGCCGGCGCCGCTAGGTGGAGCATTAGCCTATTGAGCTGCGGCGCCAGCACCAATATGAAACAACACTCAATAGACATAGGGAGTGTGCCACTATATGTTGTTATTCACTTCCCAAATGCCTGCAGTGGCTCCTGACTGGGCCAAAGAAGGGAGCCAGGAACGCAATTCAAGTCTCTCACATGGGTGGCAGGAACCCAGTCACTTGAGCCGTCACCACTGCCTCCAAGAGTCTGCATTAGCAGGAAGCTGAAGTCAGGAGTGGTGCCAGGTATTGAACACAGGTTCTCCAGTATGGGACACTGGCCTCCTACCTGGCATCAAAGTCCATAGGCCAGATGTCCACCCCAATATGTTTCCATGTATAAAATACCAGGGTATGAATACAGATTGCCCAATCAGACTCTCTGGGGTAGGAGAGACAGAGGGGGCATCCAGAGAAAAGTGGATATGAAGAGCATTAGGCTCTTCTATAATGCCAAATTCATGGTTTCTGATTTACTCAACCCTGGTGCAGAGTCTTGCAAAATCCCAAGGGTCTGAATTTGTCAGATAGCATAGTGCTTATTCTCTAAAACTCACTAAGCATTTGTCTTCTAAAACAGTATATGTACACCCACATAAACACAAATACTCATTTGGCCTGCAACTAATAGAATTAGAGCATGTGGTAGGTGGTCCTATTCAAAAGCATTTCTACCAGATTCCAAAGAATATGGAAAGATAATAGGAATAAAAAAGTATAGAACTTAAGCCTGTATAAGTTGCAATGAATTTATCAATAAATTTTATTAAATTGCTACTATGCATACTAATGTGTTCAGCATTTAGGATAAAAATATAAGAGATGATGACATCTCCCATTTATGTCAAAGTCTTATTGGAGCAGAGAACCAAGGGATTGTTTTAGTTAAATGCTTTACCCAGCCAGTAAAAAGCACCTAGATCAGTATGGGTTAAGTACCATGTGGGTATTCATTATGGTACTGACAATGGGAAGCTTTAATGGAGGAACAGGACTTGTGTGAAGCTATTTTAGTAGAAGTTAGAGTTATGAAGGTTAAGGCTGGTGCCGCGGCTCAATAGGCTAATCCTCCGCCTGCGGCACCAGCACACCGGGTTCTAGTCCTGATTGGGCGCCAGATTCTGTCCCAGTTGCTCCTCTTCCAGGCCAGCTCTCTGCTGTGGCCGGGGAATGGAGTGGAGGATGGCCCAGGTCCTTGGGCCCTGCACCCGCATGGGAGACCAGGAGAAGCACCTGGCTCCTGGCTTCGGATCAGAGCCGTGCGCTGGCCGCAGTGCGCCAGCTGTGGTGGCCATTGTGGGTTGAACCAACAGAAAAGGAAGACCTTTCTCTCTGTCTCTCTCTCTCACTGTCCACTCTGCCTGTCAAAAACAACAACAACAACAACAAAAGAGTTATGAAAGTTAAAAGGGAAAAAAAGATTATTATGGGCAAAAAGAAGTGGGTGAGCAAAGACACAGAGATGGCCTTGCACTGGGTGTGTTTAACAGCCAACGAATGGGCCATATTGACGGTACTGAATAACACAGGTGAAGACTTTGATAGAGCTGTTATAGAACACCTTGTGTACGCGTCTAAGAGTATTGGTATTTATCCTGTTGACATCAAATTATGCAATTATCCAGAAAAATCAACTGATAGATTTGAGGTCTAAATTCTAGTTTGCTAGTGATCAGCCTGGCAAGCCCTGGTAAGCCACGTAACTCGGCTAGTTTTAAGTTTCTTCATGACTAAAATAAGCAGGTTGGAAAAAAAAAAAAAAAGATTCCTAAATTAACTTCCGAACCTCATCTCCTTTTGATGCTCTAAAACTGAAATTCCATCAGTGTGAAAGCTTTTAAAGCTGCGTATACAAAGAAATGGGTTACAGGGTAGGACTGATGCCATTCACTCTGAATGGAGAGGGCCTGGTTTCAGGGAGTTGAGACGGGGCATGGTTATTGTTTGGCATCCTATGACAAATCCCTTCACTGGAATGGTAGCCATGGGAACAGAAGATGAAGAGGGGTTGATTTTGCAAAGAAAACACATTTAGAGATATAAGACTTTTGACAGATTGGGAGAGAATAAGAAGGCGAAATAAATCAAGATAAGTCCAGGAGTATGAGCTTAAGTGATGCATAAAATGTCAAAAATATGGAAATGAAGACAGTTTGAGGATGATGTATGCTTGAGATCCCTAAGTGGAAATGGACATCAGGCTACAGAACTTGCGATGAAATGTGGCCAAAAATGATGCATTTGAGGCTCTTCACAAAGGGGCAGTGCATGATAAGACGAAAACAAATAGAGGTGAAGGCTGGTGTTGTAGTACAGTGGGTTAAGCCACCGATTGCAACACTGGCTTCCCAGGTCACATTGTTTGAGTCCTGTCTGCTGTGCTTCCAACTCAGCCCCCTGCTAAAGCTTCTGGGAAGGAAAGCAGTGAAAGATAATCCAAATAGTTAGGTCTCTACCAACAACGTGGGATTCCCAAATAGAGTCCCTGGCCCAGACCTGGCTGTTGTGGTCATTTAGGGAGTTAACCAGTAGACGGAAGATTTCACTTTCTGTCTGTCCCTCACTGTTTCTCTGCCTTTCAAATAGATAAATGCACAAAGCTTAAAAAAAGAAAAAAAAATGAGAATGAAATCGTGGATAGTACAGAACAAAAAGGAATGAAACAGAGAATGCTGATTCCAGAGTATGTGCATATCCAGGTGGTCAATGAAGGTGAAATTTTAGAACTCAGGAAAGCAGAGTTGAGTTCTGAAACAGAAGAAAACCCATGTCAGTGCTGCAGAGCTTACAGAGCAAGGATAGAGGCATGTGGGGAGCAACTTGGATTAGACTGTTACTCGAATTAAGACTTATTCTATGCATCTGCTCTCCCACAATATGGTGCTGGGAGAGGAGGAAACAGCTTCTACACAGCTGCCTCCAGTTCAACCAATAAACAGCAGAACCTGCTCCTGATTGGAGGAGAGCAGCGTGCTCAGCATGTGGGTAGCAGAGCACGGATTGGTGGAGAGGACTATATAGGAGGAGAGAGACGGCATGGTGGTGTGGGTTGGTTGGAGAGTGCGTTGGAGAGTTCGCGGGGAAGTTCGTTGCTTCGTTCTTTCTCATTTCTCTCTACTCATTCTTGCTTTGGGAGTTTGCTGTTTACTTATTCTTACTTTACTATAGAAAAGACTTGTAACAAAGGGGAACAACAAGCGTCTGGTCCGGTGCGGCTCCTCCGCGTGCGGAGGAGCAGCAGAGGTATGTATGTTCACTGTGGCATAAAGGAGATCCAACCCTGGGGACCTTGGAGATAATATTTTTGGTCAAGAGAAAAATAATATTATCTTACAAAAGTTGGAGTGGTCAGAGAGGGAGAGGGAGGGAGGGAGGGAGAAGGAGGAGAGAGAAGAGGGAGGTGACCAATGCAGACAAACATTTAGCAATTTTTATTTTTTTAAAAGATTTTATTTATTTGAGAGGTAGAGTTATAGACAGATGGAGAGACAGAGAAGGGTCTTCCATCTGCCGATTCACTCCCTTAATGGCTGCAATGGCCAGAGCTGGGCCAATCCAAAGCCAGGAGCCAGGAGGTCCTTCCAGATCACCCACACAGGTACAGGGGTCCAAGCACATGGGCCAGCTTCCACTGCTTTCCCAGGCCATAGCAGAGAGCTGGATCAGAAGAGGAGAAGCCTGGACATGAGCTGGTGCCCATATGGAATGCTGGCATCACAGGTAGGGGCTTAGTGTACCTCGCCACAGTGCTGGCCCCAAAACTTTAATTTTTAAAAGAAAGATTATGATAATATAGAATACTATAAAGCAGTCAAAAACAATGAAATCTGGTCATTTGCAACAAGATGGAGGAATCTGGAAAACATTATGCTGAGTGAATTAAGCCAGTCCCAAAGGGACAAATATCATATGTTCTCCCTGATCAGCGACAATTAACTGAGCACCAAAGGGGAAACCTGTTGAAGTGAAATGGACAGTATGAGAAACAGTGACTTGATCAGCTCTTGTCCTGACTGTTGATGTACAAAGTAATACTTTATCCATTTTAGTATTTTTTTCTTGTTCTAGTACTATTGGTTGAACTCTGTAATTAACACACAATTATTCTTAAGTGTTTAAATTTTAACTGAAAAGTGATCCCTGTTAAATATAAGAGTGGGAATAAGAGAGGGAGGAGATGTACAATTTGGGACATGCTCAATCGGACTTGCCCCAAATGGTGGAGTTAGAAATGTGCCAGGGGATTCCAATACAATCCCATTAAGGTGGCATGTACCCATGGCATCTCACTAGTCCAAGTGATCAATTTCAGTTCACAATTGATCACACTGATAGGTCTAAGAGTCAAAGGGATCACACAAACAAGACTAGTGTCTGCTAATACTAACTGATAGAATCAAAAAGGGAGAGAATGATCCATCACGGGAAGCAGGATACAAAGCAGACTCATAGAATGGCAGATGTCCTAAATGGCATTCTGGCCTCAGAATCAGCCCTTAAGGCATTTGGATCTAACTGAAGAGCCCATGAGAATATTTTAGGCATGGAAAGCCAAGACACTCTGGAAAAAAAAAAAAAAGACCTAAATAAAGATCTCTGCAAGTGAGATCCCAGTGGAATGAATGGGGCCATCAAAGAAGGAGGTACCTTTCTCTGAAGGGAGGAGAGAACTTCCACTTTGACTATGACCCTGTCGGAATAAGATCGAAGTTGGTGAACTCAAAAGGCTTCCATAGCCTTGGCAACTCATGACTTGAGCCTAGGGAGATTACTGACGCCATAAACAAGAGTGTCAAATTGTTAAGTCAACAACAGGAGTCATTGTGTACTTACTTCTCAAGTCCTTGGGCCCCTGCACCTGCGTGGGAGACTGGGAAGAAGCTCCTGGGTTTGGATCAGCGCTTCTCCAGCTGTTGTGGCCATCTGGGGAGTGAACTAGGGGGTGGAAGACCTCCCTTTCTGTCTCTACCTCTCTCTGTAACTCTGTGTTTCAAATAAATGAATAAATTAAAAAAAAAACTTCTGGCATGTAACTTTGAGGTGTGAGTAAGAAAGTAGTAAGTGACAATTATCATTGGCTGTATGAAAGAGAATGTGATATCACTATGAGGTGGAACACTCTTTTTGTATTGGAAGGCCACTGAGCTGTGTCTGGTTTTTGCTATGAAAATAACAGTCCTATGGTTGCTATTTTATCGATTTAATTTGCATCACTCTATTAAATTACTTTGTTTTAGAAATCACTTTTTTGAATTTCATGTTGTAATTCTTAAAAAAAATACAGAAGAAAAATCATTGATACTGGGGGCATAGACTAGAGATTTAGAAGTGGAAGAGAAATTTAAATCATCTAGTGATTACATTTTTCGATTAAAGATAAAAAATTATATTTCAGGGCAATCTAGGACATTTTAGTAAACATAAGTTTTTAAAATTAAATTCATTAGCTCCACCTTAAGAGTATTGAAAACTACCTGCAGGAAATATGCTTTGTAGAGCAATTTCAGAGAAATTTTTTCTGCAGCCTGCTTTGTGTCATTTGATTAAAAGATTGCATTTTACAGTCGAAAAAAAAGAGGACTTTCACAGATTGTATTTTTAGCAAGCGTCCACAATTGGTGAAACTGGCTTGCAAAGACAAGCCTAAGTCACTCCAGATTTTATGATCTGTCCAAAACACCTTGCCACCTAACTCCTATGATCCTAATACAATGGTTGTACCAATCATATAGAAAGTGTTCTGATGAACTAAGAACCCAAGGGACTGACAACAAGATGGTTTGAATGACTAGCAACAAAGTAGACCACTTTCCAGGAGTTTCCCCTTTTACCACAGTGTGTTTCATAAGATGATCTCTCAATCTTCAATAGAAGGTAAGGTAGGATGAGGGACTCTGCATACAGTGTCAGTTATCCATAAAAATGATGAGAGTTATGTCTTGAAGGCACTGTCTCCTTTTACTCTTGCCTGTAAAAAGTCTTTCTTTTCAGGTAACCAGATTCCTGCTCTTCTCTTCTCCTGAATCATGCCCTTGACATGCTGGGCTGAGCTTCCTCCTCTGACCCTTGACCCATCCTACTTTTGAAAAACTGTGTCTCATCCAAAGGTTCTGCATGGTGGCTTCTGACCAATCAGTGAGCTACAGATATAACGTCTGAACCTTCTAATACTTTTCTTTTTTTACTTTTTAACATTTTATTGATTGAAACATTGATTGAGACTAGAAATACAATATTCTATATAGTTTGATTAGTTTCAACATTCACATACACCTTTAGTGAGGATAACAAATCCTGAAATTTTGAAGTGTTTCCTTGTGCTTTCGAGCCATCCATATCTTCTTCCACTCCTGCCTCCAGGTAATCACTTCAATTCAGTTAGTATAACTTTGTTTCCAAGTAGAATTTATAAAGGGGCTCATACGGCATGTAGAATCTGTATGAATGGTCAATAGGCAGCTGAAAAGATGTTCAGTATTGTAATTATCAGGTACATGAAAACAAAAATCACAATGACTCTGATATACACTTATCTAGTTGGACAAAATAAAAAAGGTTGATAACCATACCATGTGTTCCCAAGGATATGAAGCTGCTGAAATTTTCCTGCATTGGTACTAGAATATAAAATGGTACAACAACTTTTGAAAACACTTTGACCAGTTCTCAAAAAGTTAAACAAATGCCTCTCATATGACTCAGCCAAGATGTTTATCCAAGATAACAGAAAGTAGTATGTCTTTGTCTATAGTTTCATATGGATACTTGTAGCTGCTTTATTTGTATTAGTTCCAAATGTGAAATAATTCAACTGTTCATCAATATGTGCATGGATAAACTAATTATATATATATATATATATATATAGCAACACAAGGTGATACTACACAGTAATAAAAAGAATGAACCATTGACATATGCAATGATATGGCTGAATCTCAAAGAGTTTTAATTTTTGAAATCATAGTGCTTATAGCCTTGGAAACTCATGACTGGTGCATAGGGAGATTACTGATGCCATAAACAGGAGTGTCAATTTGTAAAGTCAACAACAGGAGTCACTGTGCACTTACTCCTCATGTAGGATCTCTGTCCTTAATGTGCTGTACATTGAGATTTAATGCTATAACTAGTACTCAAACAGTATATTTCACTTTGTGTTTCTATGTGGGTGCAAACTGTTGAAATCTTTACTTAATGTATACTAAACTGATCTTCTGTAAAAAAAAAAAAAGAAATGATCAATTCCCAACTTGACTCTCACTGGGATTAAACATGACAATAGGTCTGATCTGATTTCATCATCATTTAAAAAATCATCTATTATTTTTCACTTTATGTTTCTGTGTGGGAGCAAACTGTTAATCTTTACTTAATGTATGCTAAACTTATCTTCTGTATATAAAGAGAATCGAAAATGAATCCTCATGTGAATGGAAGGGGAGAAGGAGCGGGAAAGGGGAGGGTTGCGGATGGGAGGGACGTTATGGGGGGGAAGCCATTGTAATCCATAAGCCGTACTTTGGAAATTTATATTCATTAAATAAAAGTTTAAAAAAAAAGAAATCATAGTGCTTCTTTATTTTAAATTTTGTTTAAGGAATACATCTTAATGAATTGAATATATACAGATTTGGGAATATGATGATTCTTCCCCAACACCTCTCTCCCCCATACTCCTGCCTTTCTTCTCCCTCTTCCTTTCCCATTCTTATTTTTTAAGAGATCTATTTATTTATTTGAAAGGCAGAGTTACAAAGATGCAGAGGCGTGACTATGTTGTTTGTTTTGTGGTGGTTGAGTTTCTTGAGCTCTTTGCAGATTTTGGAAGTTAATCCTTTGTCAGTTGCAGAGTTTACAAGTATTTTCTCCCATTCTGTCAATTGCCTCTTCACTTTGCTGAGTGTTTCTTTCTTTTTTTTTAATATTTATTTTATTTATTTGAAAAACACAGTTATAGAGAGAGATAGAGCCAGAGAGAGAGAGAGAGGGAGAGAGAGGGGTCTTCCATCTACTGGTTCACTACCCAGATTACCGCAATGTCCAGAGCTGAGCTGATCCGAGGCCAGGAGCCAGGAACTTCTTCCAGGTCTCCCACATGGGTGCAGGGGCCCAAGGACTTGGGCCATCTTCCATTGCTTTCCCAGGCCATAGCAGAGAGCTGGATCAGAAGTGGAGCAGCTGGGACTCAAACCAGTACCCATATGGGATGCCAGTGCTGCAGGCTGGGGCTTTAACCTGCTGAGCCAGGGTGCCGGCCCCCGCTGAGTATTTCTTTTGCAGTACAGAAGCTTCTCAGTTTGAGGTAATCCCACTTGTTAATTCTGGCTTTGATTTCCTGTGCTTCTGGGGCCTTTTTTCCAAGAAGCCTTTCCCTTTTCAACAGTCATCTTCACTCCCGTATGAACTGCACATACGATCTGCACAGTCAGTCCTGTGAGCACGGTTGCTTCTGTTACTAGCTGCTCTAGGCAACCAAGGAGCTCTAGAGTGTGCAGCAGCACTCTGTGAACTCAGCTATACCCTGCCTCCTCTCACGAAGTCAGTGTTTTCTCAGTCTCAGCTCCTAGGGCACTCAGTGTTAAGGAGTGCCAGTGGGGCCACTCCACCCCACTAGACTGTCCCATCTACAAGGAGACTAGGAGTTCCCAGAGCCGCTGTCTCTGTGTGTTCCAGCCTGCTGGATCGAGTCTGGTCCTCTCAACCAGATTCAATGTCAGCGGGGCACCTACTTTTTCTCTCTGGTAAAATTTCTGGATTACAGACACACTGCAAAATACCTGCCAGCTACAGCCCTGATCACTTCACAGTTGTGCTGGGTGCCTAAGAAAGTCCCATAGGCAGCACTTCCCTTCTGTGGGGATGGCTCCCTCTCCCCTCCCCTTGTGGGTGGGTGCAGCTGGTGCTGTGGCGACCATCTCCATAGGTTGCTCTTGAACTACTGTGGTTGCCCCTGTCGATTGGATGGAGAGAGAGCCCAATCATTGCTTCTGTAGGCACTGGAGCTGGGGTAGCTTCTACCTGCCTATGTCTAAAAATGGCACAGGGCCTCCCACCACTGGCTGCACATCACTGTTGTAGTAGGGAGAAGGGGAGAGAGACAGAGGTGCCGCCCCCTCTCCCCAAACTTGGTGAGCAGTCGACCCACTGTCCTGAGAAATCCAGACTGGACTCAAAAAGGTGCAGTTCACTAAGCTCTTCCTCCTGCTTTATCAACTGTGGTGTGGCCCGTGCAATCTGATCTCACCTGGTTTGCCAGGTTGGGTGCCTTCTGCTTGGATCTAAGCCTCTGGGTCTTTTGTTGTCTTGCTGCATGTCTGCACTTTCTGCACAGGTCCAGGCCATTTCTACTGCTTTCACAGGACCTCCCACTGCAGGGGTCCCCTGAAGCTTTACCCTGAGAGTGTACTTGTTCCACTCTTTTAATATTAATTTCGCCCACCCTAAATCAGACCACCCTGTTGCTATTCCACCATCTTGGAGCCCTCCCTCTATAGTGCTGCTTTGAAGTTAGGTGTTTTCCATGATGGATAGGGGAGGGAAAAAAAGGGAGGATAACTTATTGTGATCAAATATATTTCTCCAAAAGTAGTATATACATAAAAATAGAAATATGTTCCATGGTGTGTGTGTATAATATGTGTATATATATGCATATGTGTGTACACATATGTGTATATATATTTATGTATATATATATATATATATACACACACACACATATCAGAGAGTGAGAGAGAATAGAGATATAAGCACTCTCTTTCCCATTCCCCCATCTCCCTTTCTCCAAGGGATCCTGAAACACAGTATGGCATAATTACATGAATTGCACTCTCTGTCATTAGTCAAATTACACAACTCTCAGTTCTACTCAGAATTAACCCTAGATATTGACAACATAAAGTTATCGAGAATTGTAAGATCTCTCCCTCTAAAATGAGATGCCTGTGATGAATAACAAGTCAGAAAACAGTCTGGAGCAATCCACTTGAATTTCCAGGGACCAGGTAGAGAACAGGCAAAGCTGAGAGCCCGGGTGCATTTTTGGGTGATACTACTTTAGAGTTATTCCACTTTGAAGAAGCACATCATGAATTAAAATAAAATATGAGCTATTCAAGGGATAAGCAGAAGCATTCTATTCCTTTTACTAACTTTTGCTTATCTGTAGCTTAACTTCTTTTGTAATTTGTCATCCTTTTAAAGTTCTTGAAATACAAATACATATGTATATTATATAATATTCAATCATAAACGCTTTTTAAAAAATGCCTTCTGAATGAGACGATTACTCTTGTTATTATAAAAAGTCCTTGACAGTGGATTCTGGCAAAGTATACCTGTCCAGGTGCTTTCAATTGGCTCATGAGTAGTGCCATTCTCACTTGTTCTCATCAATACAATGCCCTACTGGTATTTGCATTTATATCTGTTAAACATCTTCCTATTCTTTGGCTGTTCACTTTCCCCCATTTTTCATCTTGTATTGTGGCAATAAACAAACATGCGTACTTACTTCCCAAGCTAAGGATACAGCACGTAGTCAGTGATTCCTGCATTTCTATGTATGGCCTAGATGAGGCCTTGCCCATCAGGCTGACAATCCACATTTGCATGTACTTCATATATCCTAGTCCTTTATTTTTGCTTTCTCTAGATGTTTTATAATTGCTCCCAGTCTGTCTCTTGCAAAAGGGGACTCTACAATATTAATTAAAGCAAACTTTCGCTTGGATTAGCCAGACCAACATATGATGGAGAAAGCCTCTTATAGACCCAGAATATTTTTGAACATGGAGAAAGAAGGTTATTGAGAAGGGCATAATCAGCATGTACTTGTTTCAAACTGAAAGACATATTAGCAACTGTAAAAATTTAATCAGAAGTTGAGGGAAATCAGAAAGCTCTACAAACTTTGTAACAAATAAGAAAATTATAATTCATATGATTTTTTAATATGGGAAGCATTTTAATCTGACTGAAGTATTTCTGTGAGAACTCATTATCCTGTTTATAATTTAGAGCTGGAAAATATAATTATTAAATTTGTGAGTATCTGTAATCAAATAAAATGAAATGCACAGAAAAATGATATTTAATGTGTTTTGAGAGTCTACTGTTAATTACTATTAAAACCACATAATGGGCCGGCGCCGTGCCTCAATAGGCTAATCCTCCACCTTGCGGCGCCGGCACACCGGGTTCTAGTCCCGGTTGGGGTGCCGGATTCTGTCCCGGTTGCCCCTCTTCCAGGCCAGCTCTCTGCTATGGCCAGGGAGTGCAGTGGAGGATGGCCCAGGTGCTTGGGCCCTGCACCCCATGGGAGACCAGGAAAAGCACCTGGATCCTGGCTCCTGCCATTGGATCAGCGCGGTGCGCCCGGCTGCAGCGGCGGCCATTGGAGGGTGAACCAACGGCAAAAGGAAGACCTTTCTCTCTGTCTCTCTCTCTCACTGTCCACTCCGCCTGTCAAAAAAAAAAAAAAAAAAAAAAAAAAAGAAATAAAACCACATAATGGAAAGCAATCCTGGAACTGTGAAAACATTGAACACTCAGCTTTTTACACAGGTTTAATTCCAAAGGAAGTGGAAACTCCATGGTGCTATTTCTCCCAATGAGAGATAAAGAAACAATGTCTCCAGCACATTGGAGATTTGTAATCTCTCTTTTCCTTCCAGAAGCTCTATCCCAGCTCCAGCTGTATTTGTTTTTATTGATACAAATTAAAAACAGTGATGAGAAGCAACACACATCTATTACTTTACAATTTCTTTGGGTTGGGAGTTCAAGTATTTGTCGGATGGCTTTTCTACTCATTGTCTCACTCGGTGAAAGCAGGGTGTTAGTATGGGATTCCCATTGGAGGCTTGGTGTCTTCTTTGAAGTGAACTGGTATTTGAGAGAATTCAATCTCTTATGGCTATGGGACTGAGGCCCACTGCGACTCTAGCTTAGTAGTCACATCAGTTCCTACCATCTGCCATAATACAACATGCATTGGAAATCCTCTTAGACTTCTCCCCACCCTTGTGCCATTTCAGAGGCTTTTATCAAGACCTTATTCTTTTAGAGCAGTTTTGGGATCACAAAAAAATGGAATGGAAGATACAGAGATTTCAGGGTACCCCTTGCTCCCACCACTACCAGACTGATGGATGGGTTACAAACAGTAAGCTCTCATTGACACAGCATTATCACCTAGAGTCAACCATTTATATTAAGGTGCATGCCTGATGTACATTCTGTGGATTTGAACAAGAGTATGATGGCATGTGTCTACTAATATATGGAATATTTTTCCTGTCTTAAGACTTCTTTGTGCTCTACCTTTTCATCCCACCTCCCCTCAGCTCCTTGGGGACCAGTCATCTTCTCACTGTCCCTACAGTTTTGTATTTTCAGAATGTTATATGGTTGGAATCTTATAGTACTTTGGATTTTAGATTAGTTTGCTTTACTTAGTAATATGGATTAATATTACTCTAAGTCATTTCATGGCTTGATAACTCATTTTTAGCACTGAATAATACTCCATTATTAGCATTATACCTCAGTTTACTTATCTATTCACCCACAGAATGGCATATTGGTTGTTTTCATGTTTTGGCAATTATGAATAAAGCTGCCATAAATGCTTGTTCATAGGTTCTTATGTACATATATAAAAGTACATAAACATACAGGTTCTTATTTTGACACATAAGAGCTCCAATAAAAGAAAGGAAAGAACTAAGTTGTTATTCCATGTTTTTGGACAGGAACACTCTATATCATTAAAAGGTCATTTCTTCCCAACTTGATCTATAGGTTAGCACAATTCCATTTAAAATCCTATCAGGGGCCGGCGCCGCGGCTCACTAGGCTAATCCTCCGCCTAGCGGCGCCGGCACACCGGGTTCTAGTCCCAGTTGGGGTGCCGGATTCTGTCCCGGTTGCCCCTCTTCCAGGCCAGCTCTCTGCTGTGGCCAGGAAGTGCAGTGGAGGATGGCCCAGGTCCTTGGGCCCTGCACCCCATGGGAGACCAGGAAAAGCACCTGGCTCCTGGCTCCTGCCATCGGATCAGTGCGGTGCGCCGGCCGCAGTGCGCTGGCTGTGGCGGCCATTGGAGGGTGAACCAACGGCAAAAGGAAGACCTTTCTCTCTGTCTCTCTCTCTCACTGTCCACTCTGCCTGTCAAAAAAAAAAAAAAATCCTATCAGTTACCTTCTGGATAGCAATGGATTCTATAATGTATAGAAAATACATATTGTGAAAAAATATGCACAGATTTCAAAATATTTTTTATCAAGTAAACATCTTTAGCTTCAATTTTTCAAAAATGATAACTAAAATACAGATCCCAGAAATTGAAGAGTACACAAAGAAGGGGAAAGACATTCCATATTAATGGATTGGGAAAATTAACATTGTTAAAATATCTGTACTGCCCAAAGCAATTTACAGATTCAGAATGATCCTTCTCAAAATACCAATATAATTTTTTCATAGAACTAAAAACACTACTAAAATTTGTGTGGAACCACAAATGATCTTGAATATCAAAAGCAACCTTGAGCAAAAAGAATAAAGTGGGAGGCATCTCACTACTTGACTTCAAATGTACTATAAACTACAGCAATTAAAAAAGCATGGTATTGACCTAAAAATAAGTACAAAGACCACTGGAACAGAATAGAGACCCTAGAATAAACCCACACATCCATAGCCAACTGTTCCTTGGGTAAGGTGTTAAGAACACATATTGGACAGAAGACAGTTTTTTCAATAAAGATGTTGGGAACAGTGGATATTCATAAGCAGAAGAATGGAACAAGATCCCTGTCTCTCACCATATACCAACATTAACTCAAAGTGGATAAAGATCCAAAGTCTTTATGTAAGTCTTTATAAAGTTTTTCATGGAAGACACAAAAGTACTTTACACACACAGGGCAGGAGAGAGAGAGACACAGAGCGAGTACACTCCCATCTATTGGTTCATGTCCTAAATGCCTAAAAAAAGCTGGGGCTGAACCACATAAAAGTGAGAGCTGGGAACTCAATCCAGGCCTCCCATAGGGGTAGGGGAGTGGAGCAGAATCAACTCCCTAGGTATGGATAAGGTGAAGGCCAGAACTGGGAGCCAAGGCTCGGAAACAAACCAAGGCATTTCAATACAGGGCATGGATGTCATAACCGCTAGGCTAAATGCTCATCCATAGACCTGAAACTTAGAGAGCACTAGAAGGAAACATGGGGAGATGCTGCAGGATATTGAATGAAAAGGATACTTTGGATCAGATCCCAAAAGCCCAGGAAACAAAGCAAAAGTTGACATATGGGATTTCATCAGATCAAAGAGTTTCTACCTAGTGAGGAAAATGGTCAACAGAGTGAACCGACAACCTATAGAATAAGTGAAGATATGTGAAAGTAATGCATCTGACAAGTGGCTAGTTACCAGAATATACAAGGAACAAAAATAACCCAATAATGAAAATCTGAATAATCCAACTGAAAAATGCACAGTAGATTGAAAGAGACATTTCCCAAAGGAAGACATGCAGATGGCCAACAACCACATGAATGCTTTGTAACCATCAGGAAAATGCAAATAAAAACCACAATGAGATTCACCTTATGCCAGTTGGATTGGCTATTATCAAAAAAAAAAAAAAACAAAACAAAAGATAATAAGTGTTGGTGAGGATATGTAGAAAATGGAATACTTGCACACTGTTGGTGGGAATGTAAATTAGTACAGACGTTGAGGAAAACTGTACTACAAATAGAACTACCCTAGGATCCAGAAATCCCTCTACTATATATACATATATATATACACATATATATGGGAAATTAAATCAATTTGTCAGAGAGGGCCGGCGCCGCGGCTCACTAGGCTAATCCTCCGCCTAGCGGCGCCGGCACACTGGGTTCTAGTCCCGGTTGGGGTGCCGGATTCTGTCCCGGTTGCCCCTCTTCCAGGCCAGCTCTCTGCTGTGGCCAGGAAGTGCAGTGGAGGATGGCCCAGGTGCTTGGGCCCTGCACCCCATGGGAGACCAGGAGAAGCACCTGGCTCCTGCCTTCGGATCAGTGTGGTGCAGCCATTGGAGGGTGAACCAACGGCAAAGGAAGACCTTTCTCTCTGTCTCTCTCTCTCACTGTCCACTCTGCCTGTCAAAAAAAAAAATTTGTCAAAGAGGCAACTGCACTCCCAAGTAGAACTATTCACAGTAACTAGAAAATGGAAACATCTCAGGTGTTCACCACCCAACAGATGGATAAAGAAAATGTGGTACATGTGTAGAATGGAACACTATTCAGCCACTAAAAAGATGAAATCTTCCCATTTACAGTGACACAGATGGAATTGGAGACCATTATGTTAAGTGAAATCAGCTAAACACAGAAAGACAAGCAGCACATAATCTCACTCATATGTGGAATATAAAAATGTTATTCCAGTATATGTTAAGAGAATAGTGAAGGTTCACCAGAGACTGGCAGGGAAGAGGAAACTGTGGGGAAAGATTGGTGAATGGTGTTAAGTTACAGTTCTTTAGGAATGTTGTTTTATTGCAAGGCAGAGAGAATACACATGATAATGTATTGTATATCCTCTAAAAAACTAGAAGAGAGGATTTTTAATTTTTTTTTACGATAAAGTAATGTTGAATGTTTGAATAGATATGTTTTCCCTGATTGGATATTACTTACTATACACATATATAGAAACACTGCTGGGTACTTCATTACATATATTGCATTCATCAGTAGAATATTAAAATCACCTTCATTTTTTATTATTAATTCTGGAGCCATTGCTTCCACCTTTGAGAATTTTTCAACTTTTATACCGAAACATAGATGAGAATATGAAGAGACATTTCTTTCCCTCCTACCCCCTTGATGGAACACCTTGTTCTAGTCTGGTTCTGTTTGAGATACCAAAGATGTGTCAGTCATGACAAAGGAAAATGTATACATTTATAGGTTCATTCATGGTTTGCCACTCTCCTTTGACACAATAGCTCATGGAGTTTTCTCTTCTGCCACTTGTCTGCTTTTCCATGGATATGCTTGTTTTCTCTTTTAATTAGTAAACTCCAGGGAGTAAGTGGCAATTTTGTCTCCTTTTCCTCTGCCTAGAATTCTTTTTGCCCATCACTAATATTAAAAGCAAAAGTTATAGTTTATGAACTTTGATGATTTTGCATCTCTACTTGGAAACATTTAAAAACCTTAAATGGGGAAGATTTGAGCTAAGGAATATTCTTTCCTTTTAGTTGAAAACTCTGTTTGAGATCAAATTATTCGTTGGAGATTAAGTTGTTAAGTAAATGGTGGATTAGGTAGCATCCTTGGTTGAAGTAAATTATGGGCTCATCTAGGTAGAGGGAAGCAGAAGCACAGGGCAAGAGACACCACTTTTGTGGGGAGGGATGAATCAGCTGAAGTGTTGATAAGGGGTGTGTGTGAGAACAAAATGACTAGGTACTTTGACAGAGAAGTGCATGGTGTATTGAACAGAAAATGAAAGGGTGAGTCAGGAGGTAGAGATAATTTTTGCTTTCGGTTAGGGATATAGTGTATTTGAAATGCTGATAAACATTTGAAATCAACACTTTCTTATCTTTCCCCATCACCCCTTTTCCAGTGCTCACCACAACCTCAGCCTTATTCTTCATGTCTTGACTCTCATTTTACCATCACTATGAGCTGTAAGTCTTTGCCAAAGCTTCCTCAGTGACAACTGCATCATTTACTCTAACGGGGATTGTTCAGACCACGCCTTAATGGACCTTTCCCTATATTACTACAATTATTTGCTCTTTCTGCTTTTGAAAAATTCACTGCAGTGTCACTTTACACTCCCTAGTCTGAATCTACTTCTTTTTCTTTTTTCAGTCTCTATTGCAATTTTCCCCTCTTTGCCATATAATTGTTATAATACTTCAAGGCTCTGTCCCTAGACTTTTTGGCTTTCTCCTCTATATCTTTAGACCATCACATTTACGCCCATGATTTCTGTTGCTATCTATCAGTGAGTATTCACAAAAGCCTATCATCTAGCCCCACTTCTCTGAGATCTGGACCTGAATTTCCAGCTGCCTACTCAGCTGGGCTGGGCTATCTGGCAGACCTCGAATTGGCCATGTTCAAAACCACTGTCATGCCTGTTGTGGGGAGCAACCCGGACTAGACTAAGTTACTGGAATTAAGACTTATTCTATGCATCTGCTCTCCCACAATATGGCGCTGAGAAGGGAGAAACAGCTTCTACGCAGCTGCCTCCAGTTCAACCAATAAACTGTAGGACCTGCTCCTGATTCAAGGAGAGCAGCGTACTCGGCGTGTGGGTAGCTGAGTTAGGATTGGCGGAGGAGGACTATAAAGGAGGAGAGAGACAACATGCACCAGGAACATCTAAGGGGAACATCTTTCTGAAGGAACACCTGTGCAGCCCCCGAGAGAGCCGGCCGGCGGTGTGCCATTCCCCCGCGGAAGTGGGGAATGTGGCAGGGGGAACCGCCCTTCCATGGAGGTGGAAGGGTGGGTAGCCAACCTGGGAAGAACCAGCAGCAAACCCGGGGAGGGCCGAGCAGATGAAAGAACAGCGCAGGGTCCTGTGTCGTTCCTCCACGAAGACGGGGAGCGACATAATGGTGCTGTGACTCGGATATGAAGCCTAGGCAGGGCTTAGTGTCATTCCTCCACGAAGACGGGGAGCGACATAATGGTGCCGTGACTCGGATATGAAGCCTAGGCAGGGCTTAGTGTCGTTCCTCCACGAAGACGGGGAGCGACACCTGTCCCTCCATTTGTCAAGCTTGGTCCTCTTCCACATCGTCTAACTTAGCAATTCACAACTACGCTGAAGTGGATGCCTCCTACCAACCCACTGTCTCTGTCTTATCTTTTGGTGATGAGTTCATGACCAAAATAAGTTTGAGTGCAGATTGGTGCCTCCTTGCATGGGGAACCAAATATAAGGAAAAGGAAAACAGAACAAAGAGGAAGCAGGGTTCAAATTTGCAGCCAGACAAAATTTATTTAGAGAAAATAAATCCACAGAGGTGGGTGACCAACTACCAGCATGCATGCTGACCAAACATGTAGCAGAGGCCCCAACCCCAGGGACTGGGCCTTTCTATATCTTAGGTGGGCTAGAGGTGGGGATGGGAGGCAGGAGATAGAGATGAGCCTCTCCATTCTGGTTCTTCAGGTTTGGCCCACTGGCTTCTATACCTGGGGAAGAATGCAGGGGATAAGGTAGGGAACAGTACAGGATACGAGACGGAACTGAGCTTTTGAAGGAAGGCAGGGATAGCAAGAACCTAAAATGGCTGAGGCTTATGCCCTTGTTCCATCAATCCTGACTCTCAGTATAGATGAGGAGATGCGTTCCAGTTTCTTTCTGACTACTTCCTGCTGATATCGGGCATTGACGTTGGTGAGGTATCTATACTCTGTATCGGACTGATTGAAGAAGAGCAGTCCTGTGTTGTTCCTTGCTTGGGGTATAGCCATCATTCCCTCCTGAAAGGACTTTTGAAATATGTTAATTATACATAGCAGAAATAAGAACTATGGGGCTGGTGCCGTGGCTCACTTGGTTAATCCTCCACCTGTGGTGCTGGCATCTCATATGAGCACAGGGTTCTAGTCCCAGCTGCTCCTCTTCCAGCCCAGCTCTCTGTTGTGGCCCGGGAGGGCAGTAGAGGATGGCCCAAGTGCTTGGGCTCCTGCACCCACATGGGAGATCAGGAAGAAGCACCTAGGCTCCTGACTTTGGATTGGCACAGCGCTGGCCATAGTGGCCATTTGGGGTGTGAACCAATGGAAGGAAGACCTGACCTTTCTCTCTGTCTCTCTCTCTCACTGTCTATAACTCTACCTGTCAAATAAATTTAAAAAAAATAAGAGCACTATGATTATGAGGGTAAAAGGAGAAATTAGAGAAATTGTCCATGGTAGAAAAGATGGCCTAAATGAGGGCAAAGTGAGAATTAGGAAAATAAGTGTCCTGTCTGTATGCCTGGCTGCCAAAGAGAAAGAACACTCCTGTTTTGTTTAGTGTGTGCATGTAGGCAAGGAGCTATGGGACGGAGTTAGTCTGGCCTGCTTCTATTTCTGGGCTCCCTCATTCTCTCTCTGCTTATGGAAACCCTGGTTGCTGTCACAGGTTTGGGTGAGGACTGAAGCTGAGTTCTTCAAGCTAAGTTGGGGTGGAGTAGGGACCTGTGGTCAAGACAGGGCTCCAGCAGGTAGCCTCTTGAGGGGCCTGCAGCATTAGCTTAAAGAAACTGTCTCCATTTGAGGTTTCGTATGTATGACCATCTAGAGTTTTATTGCCTGGAGCAAATTAATCAAAGAAGCAGATTAAATACCTAGAGTCTAAAACTAAGGACAGAGTCATTATTAGAGGACCTAAGAAAGGTCCTGTCCAAACCAGAAGGGAGTTTTCTCACTGAGAGGCAAACAGAAACTGATAGGAGGGGCTTGAAAATAATCAGACACACATTAAGGGCTCACAAGGTATATAGGAGGTCCACACCTCTCTCACTCTTTGCGTGTGGTACTGGATGAGACATCTTAAGGGAGGTGTGAACCTCCTTAGGGAAGGTACCCTATGACTTCTATTACCTAGCTGACCTGGGAAGAGAGCTGACTTGCATAGGAGGTTAGTATCAAATAGGTAACATCTCTACAAGAAAATTTACAGCTCTGCCTAGGTTGTTACTGACCCTAGGCTGTCCTCCTGATGGTGGTAGTTATTTTGGAAGCTGGGCAGAATGAAGGGTTTTTAGCTTGGGGCCAACAGTGTCTGAGGTTCTGACCCAGAAGTCCTTCAACCCCTAGAGAAGTTCCACTTCCAGTAGCCTGGGTCTTGGCAGAGCTGGCAACTGCTTGCCCAATGCCCCAACTCTTCATGTTGAAAACGTGCTATTTGGGGGTGGACTGGCCTTGTTTGGTCTCCTTGATGGCAGATCATCATGTAAAGCAGACATTAATTGGCCTGACAAAGGACTAACTTCCAAAATATGTGAAGAACTCAAGAAACTCGACAATGACAAAACAAACAAACAATTAAGAAATGGGCAAAGGAACTGAACAGACATTTCTCAAGAGAGGAAATTCAAATGGCCAATAGACACATGAAAAAATGCTCAGTATCACTAACCATTACAGAAATGCAAATCAATACCACAATGGGGCTTCATCTCACCCACATTGGAATGGCTCTCATACAGAAATCAACAAACAGCAGATGTTGGTGAGGATGTGGGGAGAAGGGTACCTTAATTCACTGTTGGTTGGAATGTAAACTGGTACAGCCGCCGTGGAAGACAGTATGGATATATCTCAGAAAGCTGAATATAGACCTACCATATGATCCAGCCATCCCACTCCTGGGAATTTATCCAAAGGAAATGAAATCAGCATATGAAAGAGTGATCTGTACCCCCATGTTCATCTCAGCTCAATTTACAATAGCTAAGATATGGAATCAACCCAGATGTCTATCAACTTAAGCCTTCTATAAATTTTAAGAGCGTATATAGTTGGAAATATTTCTTGACTATCCAACACAAGTGTAAGCCAATTAAAACAGCAGTTAATAAATTTTCCCATGCAGACATACAACATATACACATGTATAATACATTACAGGAGAGAACAACAAAACAGTTTCAGTTATTAGCAAAGACAAGGGAGGGGACAAGACAGAAGAAGGCTAGGCATGGAGCATTCTTTGGAGCAAAGTTGCTCGGGAATTACCACTGTTCTGGGATTTTTCTTTGCTAGCCCTGCCATATATATTACTAGGGATGGCTGGAAGAGAGGTTTTGTCTTCATAGGAAATGTGGCTCCATTATGTTAGGCTTTAGGATTTTAGTGTTCGTAGAAGAGGAGGTGGCTAAAGATGACTTTATTTTAGGGAAGACAGGAACAGGGGTGGGGGTAAATGGACAGTAGGGGCTGAGCCTTTGGGGACAGAGGGCAGGGGTGGGGTTGGTGGTGTTGAAGTCAGGCTTCATTGTATCTGAACAGCAGAGTCCTTTCTGGAATTGATTGTTGGGAGAGGTGCCGAGGTCCTCAGGGACCCTGTTAAGGTGGGCAGGGAGATGTGGGAAAGGCTCCTGGGTGAAGATTACAGTGCATTGTTTCAGGAGTTTGGAATGTCCCAGGTGCATGGGGTGGAGAGGTGGTGTGTGTGTGTGTGTGTGTGTGTGTGTGTATGTGTGGTGGTGGTGGGGCAGGACAGGGTGAGGTAGTCAGGAAGAGAGGAGAGAGGCAGTTTTGCCTGTCAGTGAGGAGGGGTGGGGAAGAGCTAGGCAGGGAGATAGAGTGAGTACAGGGTCCTGTTCCAGAGGTGGCAGCATCCCTAAGAAAAAAGCAAGAGAGGAAGAAGAGAAAGTCGAGGGTTCAAAAGGAGGCTCCAAGTCTTTCTCTTGCCCAAGGGCTTGGAATGAGGAAAGCTGACCTTGGAGGAGGACAAAGCCTGGGATGGAGGGGACCTCTGACCATTTGCTGTTTCTCTGTGTAGAATTTTGAGACCAAACATGCCAAATTAGGGCAGAAGTGGATTAATCGCCCTTCAGACCCTTCCTATGCAAATCTTTTAAGAGACAGGCCAGAGGGGAGTTGAAATTTGGAACCCATGGATTAAGCAAAATACAGTGTGGGGGAAGAAGGTCCTTTCACAGGGCATCCCTGGGAATCATCCCAACTGAGAACCTAAGTTCTGAGTCCTCCAAGAGGAGAGAGCAAGAGAAACCGACCCAGCATTGCAGGCCCTACGAGAGTGGATGAATCGACCATGAGCATCGGCCCAGCACGCATGCGGTGACAAAAATCTCTCTTACCAGTCCGACGGGTTGAGAATGAGGTCCAACGGAGCGATGAGATCTGGCAAAGGCTCTGGCTGTGAATTTGTTGGGAAATGACAAGGGCAAGCAGGAGTGAGAAAGCCACTAAAGCTGTTCTCAACTCGCCTGGGAGGTTTTGGAGAAGTGTCTCCCAGGCCCCAAGGTGCAATCCTGGAAGTTGCTCCCTCCCTACTCCAAGGAGAAGCCAGGTCTGAAAAGAAAGTAGAAAGGGAGTCACTTTTGGATGCCCTTTTGGGCTGTTGGGGTCTGGTTTTTGCCTGGGGAAGTTCGAGCCTCACCAGAGAGTCGTCCTGGTTAGAGGCTCTCAGTCACTACCAAGTTATTGCTGGTCCCTTGCATCCATAGTCTCTCTCTTGGAAGGTAAATGAGGATACACAGTGCCGCAGAGAGGAGGAAAGTTTGGAAGGCGAGAGAATTTGGAAGAAGGGGGAAGAGAGTCACAGCTCTTACCCCAAAGCTTGATCCTTTGCTCCCCTCCTCACCTGGGGCACCAGATAAAAGAAAAATAGGTGCAGAACAGAGAGGAGACAGAACACAAACTTGCAGCCAGACCAAATTATTCAGAGAAAATAAACTCGCAGACGTGGACCAACTGCCAGTGTGTGCACAGATGGAAAGAAAACGTGGCAGAGGGCCGGGACCCCAGCAGGCTGGACCTTTCTGTATCTTAGGTGAGCTTGAGGTGGGGGTGGGGGGCAGAGGTGGAGAGGAGCGTCTCCATACTGGTTCTTCACGTTTGGCCCACTGGCTTCCAAACCTGGGGAAGAATGCAGGGAGTGAGGTGATAAACAATCCAGGGTGTGGGATGGAACTCATCTCTTGAAAGAAGGCAGGGGTAACAGGAATCCAAAATGGCTGAGGCTTATGCCCTTGTTCTGTCGTGTTCGGCTTCTGGAATGTAACACACTCCTGTGTGCCTTTAATTCCCCACCTGTAGTGTGCTAGCTCAGGCTTTCTCCCTGTAATCATTTTCCCATACCACTGCCAAAGCCATCTTTTCATGCCTTCACATTGCTGAGAACTTTTTCAAAATAAAGAAGAAAATCTTATCTTTAAAAAAAACCCTACATATTCTGATTTTTTCAACCTATTCTCCTTTCTGAGCTCCAGCCACCTTGGTCATTTCCATGTCCCACAATTTCTCTTACCCCAGGGCCTTTGCACATGCAATTCTCATGGCCTGGCATAGTTTCTTTCCTCCTTTAATCTCATTATTGCATCATCACCTGTGGTTCAAGAACACTCCCCAGGCCCCTCTGACTACATCACCATTTGCATACCATGTGCTTGAGGATCATGCTCTTTGCTTTCATAGCAAATATTGCATTTTATACTTATGTTATAATTTGTGGAATGACTTTCTTCCTCTTAGACTGGAAATTCCATGAATGTAGAATTTGTATTTATTTTTGCTCCCCATTGCAGCCCTTTGGCATTTCTCCTACCCTGCGATAGATTAATAACACATACTGAGTAAATTAATGAATATTTAAATGACAATGTAGTCAAAGTTGGAAATAGCACCTTTATCAGATAAATTTTTTGAGGTACATCTTTACTACAATAGGTAATTCTTAAATTAGACAATAATTTTCACTTACATTTCCCTCAAACAGGTAAGTTCCTGAGTGCTTTGTTCACATTAAAACTAAAAAAAAAAAAAAAACATTGTTGAAACAGAACTTAATACAAATCCATGTTTTATCTAGATATTTAAAGTAATATCTGCCTAAGAATAAAATATTGTGGCCAGCATTGTTGCACAGCTGGTTAACCAGCCACTTGCAATGCCAGCATCTCATATTGAAACGCTGATTTGAATCCCAGCTGCTCCATGTCTGATCCAGCTCCCTGCTAATGCACCTCAGAAGGTAGTGCGAGATGGCTTGAGTGCATGGGCCTCTGCCACCTATGTGGGAGATTGGATGGAGTTCAAGATTCCTGGCTTTGGCTTGGGCTAGTCCCAGCTTTTGTGGGCATTTGGGGACTTAGTGGCTGGAAGATATCTGTCTGTCTCTCCCTCTCTCTATGTCTACCTCTACCTTCCAAACAAATCAATAAATCTTTTAAAATGCTAATCAAATTCCTGCGTGTTCTTCAGAGCATTGGAATCAGGGTAGCAGCCTGTGAATCTGCAATTGTAAAGCGATTTTGTTGTTATAAAGTTAAGTTTAAGGAAAAACAGTTTAATTTAGTCATTATATTTATATTAATAGACAATGATAAGAAAAATATGTACATATTAATCTTATAAAGATCATGGTTTCTTCCTATTTTCTTCTACTTATATGCTCATTTAGATATAGCTAAAAATCAGAGTCAAGTTTATTTGTGATGAGCTTACAAACCTGGCCTTGTTTTTCCTGGTTCTTAAGTTGGCTTTGTGTTGCATGGATCAGGTTTTTGCTATGAGCAGAAAGCCGGGAGTCCTGGGTGATGGAGAAATTGTTACTTGTGTCTTGTGGTTGAAGATGTGTTCGTTACATTTGAAAGCTGATCCTGTGGTTGCACCTAATAATATGTGATTTATCCTAATCTGCCAGGGTGCAATTGTGTCTCATCCATTTTACTGTATATTCTTTTGGGGAATTTTAACCTAAGTACTAACATTTTTCTATTTTCAATTGTGTGGGTGAAATTGTCTGGAAAATAACTGGGCTGAGGGAGTCATGTTAAGATGATCCAGTAGCTTTTTGGTGAAAAATTAAAGTGTCAGGGAAGAAGTCTGCACAGATGAACAACCTTGTGTAACAAGGGCCTTGTTATACAAGAAAGGAAGAAAAAATCTTGACTTTAGTTCAGCATTTTAAATGATAATAGATCAGATTAGTAGCATCCTAATGGTTCCAAATTTGAAGCAATGATGATTTCTATTAGGGTAGGACTTGATTGTAAGCACAATGATTCCGTAACTTCAGTGTAGCCCTCTTCATGTTTTATAACTTCAATCACGGTCATCTTTATTTCATGCTTAGTTCACCCTGAAGGTCCAGGATAAGAGTCATGCCCCTGCAGAGCCCCAGCAGTCCCTCACTACCCAGTGACCTTTCTTAAAAAAAAAAATTGCTTCACCAAATCTCTTCTGATGGCATCTAAGCTCCATTTTAAAGAATGGTGTGGCTGCTGTCAGAAACTCATTATCCATAAAGTGGCCTGCCAAACCCAAGCAGTGCTCCCTGTCTTTAGAAAAGACATTGTCCACTGTCTGTGCTGCCCGTGACCAGGAGGAAGTCTATTTTCCCTGTGCGTGGCCTATCAAGATGAACGAATGAATAGAACTGAAAGCCAAGAAAGAGAAATGGCCTCTTTCTGAAAGAGCTGTCACAGAGTCCATGCAGTAATGTTATTCCTATTGGCATATTACTTAACATTTGCCAACTTGTAATTTCCAAAAATCTAGTTGTAAAAGTAGGGCTTCGTAAAGAAGAGGCTCTTATACTGTTTCCTTCATAGAAATATGTGGGAGGGGCCGGTGCCGTGGCTCACTTGGTTAATCCTCCGTCTGCAGTGGCAGCATCCCAAATGGGTGCCAGGTTCTAGTCCCGGTTGCTCCTCTTCCAGTCCATCTCTCTGTTGTGGCCTGGGAGGGCAGTGGAGGATGGCCCAAGAACCTGGCTCCTGGCTTCGGATTGGCGCATCGCTGGCCGTAGCAGCCATTTGGGGAGTGAACCAACGGAAGGAAGACCTGACCTTTCTCTCTGTCTCTCTCTGTCTATAACTCTACCTGTCAAAAAATTTAAAAAAAATATGTGGCAGTAAAAAAAATGTTTAATTTTATTTAACTTTGTATTTCAAATACTTATTGGTTGAAACTAATCCCTGTCATTTGACAATACATGTCAGTCTGCTGGGATTATTATAACAGAATACCATAAGCTGAGTACTTCTGATGGTTTTGGAAACTAGATAATCCAAGGTCAAGGTATTTGTAGATATGGTATCTGGTGACACTACACTTCCTTGTTCATTCAAGGCTGCTCTTCTCTGTGTTGTCACATGATAGAAGGGCCTAGGGAGCTCTCTTGGGTCTGCTTTGTAAGGGCACTGATCTTATTTGTGAAAACTCCAGCTTCATGTCCCAATTACCTTCCACAAACCTCATTTCCAAATATCATCCCGGGGGGGCTGGGGTTCATTGTAAGAATTTGGGGAGGACATGAACATTCAGCCATAGCATCCCTTGACCATGAATTTTGCTGATGTATTCTAATGTGGGAAACTGTTGTTGGCAACAATTTGAAATTATATGGTGGCAGAAGTTTATCCCACAATAACTGTCAGATTGCCTATTAACCGTGAAAAAAAATTCAAATGAATAAATTAATGGATGAGTGTATTTACAAATAAACAAATGAATAAAAATAATTTTTGGGCTTCACACAATGAAAATAATTATTAAACATGCTTGTAGTAAAGATGAAATAAGGCTTTCTAGAATCAAATGTTACTGATATGATGGACCAGTGTTTGTAATAGATGTAAAAATGGTCAGTACATCTGTCTTTTAATCAGGAGTAGCCCTTTCAGAGAATACTTTTTTCCAAATCTCTTCCCTGTATACTGCCATCTACTTCAAGTCCTTTCCTCTTCTCTAATCTGGTCCTCTATAAGTGTGCTATTAACTCTTTTTGTGTTTCTATCAGACAACATTTCTATAGCCTGTTAGTGTCTCTGCCCCCTCTGTCAGTAACTATTTATTTTTGACATGTACCAAGCACTCTTGTGAGCACTCCACATATATTAGCTCATTTATCCCTCATCTTACAGATATAAATAGCAAGACCGAGGGACCTTACTGCCAGGTGTGCAGCTGATACAAGAGAGAGAAAAGACGTGGCCTCCATGACTAACTGAAGCACTCTTCCTTGGTGCGACTCTCCTCTGCTTATTTTTCCTCCACTCTTGAGAGGGATGTTTCTCTTGATGGTTTATTCGTCTTTAAAGGCCAGAGTATTTTCTCCTGTGCTTCACATTAGCTACTCGTACGTGCAAGTTCCCATAACAACAAATAAAATGAAATCTACTTTCCTAAGTTGAAACTCATTACTATTGCACTACACTGTAATAATTTTTGGCCATCACAGTGATTAGGAGACATTAGGGAAAGGCTAAACTATTTTAAAACAGCCTACCTCCAAAACCTGAACAGTCTATAAGATAGTTAAGCTAATCATTGTGGCTTAAGACACCAGGACTTGAAAGAAGCAAATTTTTTGCAATCTGGGAACATTCTATTGAATGAGAAATCCTCCATGTTAGCAGATGGTTAAAAATAAATGCCATTTGAGTTTCGAATAGCATGGATTTTATCATACTGTACTTACATAACTTGTCTATATAAACAGAGCTTTGTACTTTCAAAATCCATACTCAGCCATACTTCCCTCACTTCTTAATACCTCTTATTGGAATGGTAATAAAGTATGTCCCGACATGAGTCGCTTGATGAAGTGATTTGTGACTACAACATGTTTCCAATTCAGCTCTAACATCCTTAGTCAGCTGACAGCTGGAGATTGATGTCACAATTAGTGTGTGGATATTTAGCGTGCCAGCCTCCTGGGTTTAGAGCATTTGTGCCATGTGATGGGCTCAGCTGGGCATGTTGCTGTCATAGATCACAGAAGTAATGCCAGCAGACAGCTGCTGTGTGCTGCTCATGCAGAAGGGCCTCTCCTGGAATAAGACTTTATTTAGCTAAAAAAGAAAAAAAAAGTCTTTCAAAGTGAAACTATGATTTTCAACTTTTCAGACTGCTGTCTGGTTAGTAGAAAGTCAAATGTGTGTATTCACCATGTATGCTCTGAGTTCACTGGATTGCAAGCTGGTTGTAATTCAATCTGGCCATTATGCATGGGGAAAAGCTTGCCTCTTTAAATATCTCTAAAACTATAAAGTGATACTGTTTGTATTTTTGGAATTTAAACATAACTTGGAGATAATATAAACTGAGTACATGAAAGATAGAAATTGACTTAATCTAAGGAGTTTTCAAATTCAGCTTTTCACGGAAGACGTCCCATGAATTGTGTACAAAAATGTACAAACTGCAACTGGTTAGACCTAAATTTGTGAGTGTAAAAATGACTAAATAAATGGTTAAAGCAATAAAACACTCCTATAACTGCATTTATCAGAGTGTTTTATATCCTCATGGATCACGAGATAATGTAGTAGAATATGTTGAACAACTTGATCTTTTACAGCAAGAAGACCAAATGGTTGGGAATTGCTGGGCTTTTGCATTTTCATGTTTAAGGAAGGAGAATAGAAGAAGCCTAAAAACTTGAAGATGACTGTCATAAGTTACACACATATACACACATACCTGCATAAGTTACACACATATACAAACATACCTGTGCACACACACACATAATTTTGTAATTAGTATAAGTGATTGTACTTTTAAAATATCTAAATCTAAATTTTACTTATTTTTTTAGTTCTCTTAGCTTAAATTCGTGAATATTTCCTCAGAATTTTAGTATTGAAGCTCATAATTAAAAAATATCCAAAAGGATCTATTGATTTTCAACTGCATTTTATCATAAACAATGAAAAAATTTTATACATACAAGGAAAATGTTTGTGAAGATCCTCATGTGGGATCTCTGTCCTTAATGTGTTGTCCAATGTGAATTAATGCTATAACTAGTACTCAAACAGTATTTTACACTTTATGTTCTGTGTGGGTGCAAACTGATGAAATCTTTACTTAATACATACTAAATTGATCTTCTGTATATAAAGACAATTGAAAATGAATCTTGATGTGAATGGAATGGGAGAGGGAGCAGGAGATGGGAGGGGTGCGGGTGGGAGGGAAGTTATGGAGGGGGGAAGAAGCCATTGTAATCCATAAACTGTACTTTGGAAATTATATTTACTAAATAAAAGATTTTAAAAAGAAAAAAAGTAAGAAATTTAAAGGATAAGTGTATATTTTTGCAGAATACTACAAGAGTCCCATTATTAGCTACTTACATTTGTAGATTTAAAGTGTCGCTAACCTGATAATTAATTACACAAGATACATTGCAAGTTTTGAAGTATGAGCATTTTCCAAAATCTGTGCTAGCACCTCGACCATATTTCTGCCTTATAATCTCTTGGAATGTGACAGATAATGGTTACTTACATTGAAAATAGCTTTAAATTTACTGATATTTTGGAGGAAATGAGGTTTATGTGTAGACAGAGGTTGGCTATGCAGTATAGAATCTGTCTAGATAGTAAGGGCACAAATACACCTTGGAAAGGCTCAGAGGCAGTAGGTAAAAGAGAGAATAAAACTACTGTGGCTTCAAAAAGTTCCTTGAAAGTGGAATTGAAAAGTCAAAATAAAGAATATAAACTGTATAATCTCAACACTAGCTCAGTCAAGTTCAAGATACTTTTTAAGCAATGATACCAGCCATTTTGTCACTCCTTAAGGAACTGAGAACCCTGGAAATTTAACAATGTTAATGTATTCTTTTTTATATCACTAACTGAGGAAAAATGGGTGATGATGTTTAAGAATTTTTTTAGAGACTAGGAAATGGAAGGATCAGAAGGAGCCACATCAGGAATGAAAGGTGGGTGTGTCATGATTTCTCATTGCAACTCTCACAAACTTGCCCATATGCTAAGAAGATTTTTATCTTTGTTTGGCTCTCCAGAAAGTCAACAAGCAAAAGGCTTGGAGCATCCTGGAAACCTGTTGTTGTGGTCTTTCCTCTTGACTGATCCATTTTTGCTTTCACTGGACCACTTCTACTTGTTGGTTGTCAATATCTACAATATCTACAACTGTACTGGTGAAAGCTGTGTCTTTTCCTGTCATAATCAAAAAAGTGCATGAGGATCTTGATTCAATATGTTGACTCCACTTGTTTAAAATTTCCATTGAAAGCTCTGCTCTTGTCTACAGCTGATCTGGGTGCAAGAGTTTTGGGACTGACGGATTACAAGATTTTCTCCACTTTCACTTTTCCCTCAGAATTGTGTAAACTGAGCCAGCTGAGATGTCTACAGGGTTGGCTTTTGTTTCTGCTTCTCACTGCCAGTCCTCTTCAATTAAGTCTTGAACAGAGTCATCATTTTCCTTACAACTCAATGTGGTGGGCTACTGTTGTGGGCTTCATTTTCAACATAGTCTCAACCCGTTATAAAATCACTTATCCACTTGTAAACCAATGATTACCTTGGGGCATTGTCCCCATCACCTTCCCCAAAGTGTCAGTGATTTCACTGTTCTTCTACCCATGCTGCATTATAGATTTGGTGTTTGTTCTTGCTTTTAACACAACTCATGTAGTTCTAATAAGGGGCTCTTTCTTTCTTTTTTTTTTTTTTTAAGATTTATTTTATTTATTTGAAAGAGAGTTACAGAGAGAGAGGTCTTCCATTCGCTGGTTCATTCCCCAGATGGCTGCATTAGCCAGGGCTGGGCCCAGCTGAAGCCAGGAGCTGGGAGCTTCTTCCAGATCTCTCATGTGGGAAACAGTGTCCAAACACCTGTTCCATCTGAGCCATCTTCTGGGCATTACATTCTGGGCAGTGAACCAGCAGACAGAAGATTTCTCTCTCTCTCTCTCTCTCTCTCTCTCTCTCTTTAACTTTGTCTTTCAAACAAATGAATAAATATTTTTTAAAAAGAATTATAAAGGGTAATTTTTTTAATGTGAAGAGGACAGATTTCATGTATTTCATAGAAACAGTTTTAAGATGATAACCATACTTACCTTCCTCTTGCTATCCCAATTTTCCTCCATCCCTCCCTTCTTTTCTTTCCGTTAATTTTTCCAAAGGTATAAATTTAAAGGTGATTCTTTTTTTATTGCATTTTGTTGTTCTAAAGGTAGTGATTTGTATGGGGTCATTCAGCTTTGACAAGTAGAAGACTAAAGAAATGATCCTAAATACATTTAAAGGTGCATGTTTCATATATAATGGATGAGAAAGCTGTTACAGGTCTCTGTGATCTGCAAATGATTCCAAAGCCTCCAAATCTGTTTGTCTTGCATGTATGCCCTATATTTAACAAATTCATCTCAGTTCTTAGAAGACATCCAGACTGTTCCCTATTTACAGAAGCATCAGGCTGCTGCAAAGGCAAGACTGTGTCACCTTCCCTAGAATAGCATTAGGATTCTACTAGCAATTCTTTGAATAGAGTGCGTTTGGAGTCCTCTCTAGAAGCATGTATGTCTCTTATGACTAACGGGATGTGGTCACTGACTATAGGGAGACAGACTGCTGACATATTTATGTAACTTCAGTTTGGGGAAAAAAATAAGAATTCAAGAGGTAGCAGTTGGAAATTTTACCAAATGAGTTCAATATTTTATACAAGTCTGGAATGAGTAGCAACTAATGATGTCCTTTTTTCATGATAAATCATGTTATTAATCTTCCCTTCTTCACCAAGAACATTAATGGGGGAGCTTTAAACATACATACAAACACAAAGAGTGACTGCATATAACGTAACTATGCTTTTCCAAAAGTGACTTGTCTACTCCGTTTATTAATCACAGAGGCTGAAATGGAGTTACTTGACTTTGTTATCATGATTAGGCTTATGTAGAAAGAAACACAAGGAATCCTGGGAGCTTGGGCTAAAGAGGTAAGAAGATGACTGATCATGGGGGACATTGATGTCTTGTGGCAGGTGGACATTGTTTGGGAGACACTGGAGACCCATGGAGGCACGGGAAGTCATGTAGCATAATTGTTTTGTGTTTTAGAAATATCACCTGGTGGCTAGGGGCCACAGAATGAGAAGGGCAAGAGTGGGGCCATGGGTACAGTTTAGGTCCAAGTGCAGGACCCTTTGCAAGACAGATGAGCTAGACAAGTGGCAGGGATAATGAAGGAATGCAGATAGAAAAACAAACATTTAGAACGTAGAATCAATGGGATGTGAGCAATTTGAGTGACAGGTGAAACAAAAAAAGACTAGAACTTCATGTGGTTTGAACAATGGACGTAGATCATAGGAGGAGGTGTACATTTGGTGGAAGTGGAGGATCATGAATTCATTGTGAAGATGCTGAATTGTCTTAATCTGATCCTGTTCCCAGGGAGTGTTGGGATATGCAACTGGGGATCTGAAAACAGATCCTGCCTGGAAAAAGCGAAGCCATGAAAGTACTAAAGAATGTGTTGACCAAGATGAGAATATGGTCTAGTAGACATTTTGAGTAATACTACCAGTGATAGGATGAGCAGAGAAGTTAGGAGAAGGAGTCAGGGAAATGAGTGAAAACCCGGGCGTGTATGGCATTCTGGAAGCTGAGAGAAAGGAAACTTTCCAGGAGAGCTTGGTAGATGACCACTGGTTGGCTTCTTTCTTTCTTTTCTTTCTTTTCTTTCTTTCCCTCCTTCCTTCCTTCCTTCCTTAATTCATAGATATTCAGTTGTCAATAACAATCACTGAAAACCCACATCTGGGTTCTGTACCCAGACTACAGTAAAGTTGGGAAACAAATCTAAAAATAACATGCATAATTACTTCCTTGTAAACTGAAATAAATACTGAATAAGAAAATGGAGAAGAGCTGTAAAAACATGCATAGGTGAACTTCTATCTGTGAAATCTGAAAACCCTATGTCACTTTAGAAATGAGTCCTAGCTGACCTGGCTTGAGTTGGGAGCAGGCCATCCTTGACAGATGAACATTCAAGTGCAAATGAGTGAAGGTCAGAGAGATGTCCCTGAGCACGAGTAACCTGAGAACCTCACTATCACCTGGGAATGATTTCAGATCCCAGGATTTTAGAGTCAAATTTGGTAGTCTTGGCCAAACAACTATGCAGGGGAGGTAGACATAGATTGACAGGGATATTGGAGTTTGAACCATAGCTGCTTCAGATCAAGAAGTCACTCTGAGAAATATCATTTGTTAATTTGTCAAAAAACTCTTTAATTCCATTACATATGTGAGACATTGTGGGGAAGAGTGAATGCCATTTTTTAAAAAGATTTTATTTACTTTTTTATTTGAAAGTGTTATACAGAGAAAGAAGGAGAGGTGGGAGGGGGGAGAGAGAGAGAGAGAGAGAGAGAGAGAGGTCTTTCATCTGCTGGTTCACTCCCCAAATGGCTGCAACAGCTGGAGCTGAGCCGATCTGAAGCCAGGAGCCAGGAGTTTTTTCCGGGTCTCCCACGTGGGTGCAGGGGCCCAAGGACTTAAGCCATCTTCCACTGCTTTCCCAGGCCACAGCAGAGAGCTGGATCGAAAGTGGAGCAGCCAGGATTCAAACCCATGCCCATTTGGGATGCCAGCACTGCAGGCGGCAGCTTTACCCACAATGCCGGCCCCCCATATGTTTATTTTATAAAAATCAACCTTATTTTTATCTTAACAGTTTTTGAGGGAAAATTTATATATTCAATCATTTTAAGTGCACAATTCATTTTTGGTAGTTTTACCAAGTTGTCTTACTATTCTTTAATACAACCTTTATATATTAATGCACTTCTACATAGGATGAGAAAGATACTTTCAAATTTCATGAAAAATGAGTGAAAATATAGGTTCATTTTGGTATAAAAATTTGAAATCATGTATAATTTTTTCATTATACACATGAACTTTTTGAAGACCCCTTTGATGCATGGCTTTCCACTTTTTTTTTTTTTTGCACCAAAACAAACTATTATTTAATTCCATTTTGCATACACTTTTGGAAGTACCTTCACAGCAAACTTACCAAGAAAATATCCTTGTGAAATTTTTATAAGAAACAATGTTAGAGCCCAAGGCCTTCCAAAAAATAAAGTTTTCAGTTGAAATCTGAAAAAGAAAGCAACATTGAAACACTGTCATATTTTATATGCACATTAAAAATCATTTACATACTATTCCACTTTTTCTTTACACTTTTATTTGAAAGGTATAGTGACAGAAAGGGAGAGATAGAGAGTGAAAGATCTTCCACCAGCTGGTTCACTCCTCAAATGACCACAGTGATTGGAGCTGATCCTGGCCAGGATCCAGGAACTCCATCTGAGTCTCCCACATGAGTTGCAGGGGCCCAAGCCCTTGGACCATCATCTGTTGCCTTCCAAGGCGCATCAGCAGGGAGTTGGATCAGAGCAGGGCAGCTGGAATTCCAGCTGGCACTCTGACGTGGGTTGCTGGCATTACAAGCAGTGGTTTAACCCACTGCACCACAACATGGGCTCCTTGTCTTCTTGTAGTAATGACTAAGAGAAGCTTGCTCTGGTATCGGTTTTCAAAACAAACTGCTGACTCAGAAGCTTTGGTTTCATTGGCCTATGGTGATTGTCTACTCATCTGACCTAAGAAACATGACCAACTAAAATAAACAAACACATATTCAGCATCCCACTGGGGACTGGTGCTGCAACTGGGATCTAAAATCCAGTTCTCAAGCCTGAGCCAGGGTTCCCTATTCTAATCATGGCACCTGTTCCAACAGGGAACATTTACTTCAGAAGAAACTTGTGTCACACATTCATAATGAAACTCCCACAGGGGATTTTGCTGTTGGAATCTCGAAGCTTCATGAAAGCTTTTAAGAGTATAGAATACAGGGGCTGGCACTGTGGCATGGTAGGATAAACTACTCCTCTTGTGGCACCAGCATCCCATGTGAGCGTCAGTTCAAGTCCCGGCTGCTCCTCTTCCAATCCAGCTCTGTGCTTCTAGCCTGGGAAAGCAGTGGAAGATGGCCCAGGTGCTTGGGCCCCTGCACCTGCATGGGAGACCTGAAAGAAGCTCCTGGCTTTGGATCAGCACAGCTCCAGCCCTTAAGGCCACTTGGGGAGTGAACCAGTGGATGCAAGACCTTTCTCTCTGTCTCTCCCATTCTCTGTAACTCTACCTCTCAAATAAATTAATAAATCTTTAAATAGTGTGGAATACAGTACACGACATCCATGTACTTCTACTAATGCTTTAAAGTATTCTTGGAAAAGCACAGGAACACAATGTGGCTATTGCTTAAAACAACAATGCGTTTTAAGGGGAAGAATAGTAATATCTTTTCCTTACCTCCTGCTAGGACCATGGGTGAGATCTCTATCATGAAAGGCATAAGAATTTATTTACTATAGATTCTATGTACATTTTGCTGAAGTTTGACAAAGCCTGGACAGTTGTGCATAAGTGTGACTGGATGAAGGGGATTGTTATCTAACAACCGTAACCTGGGGAACAGAGGTGCCCTGTTCATTCAGGATCTCCTTGGCATCTGTGCACCTTCCTTTCCCTCCTGTGTATATGACAAGGATCCCTCTGGAAGGAGGGCCTTATGACCTACTTTGGAGGAAGATCAGAGCATTCCTTTCTGGTCTACTTTGGGGAGAGTAATAGGGTTCTTAGAGACCAGCCTGCTTCTGCTGCCTTCTCAAATGCCAGCAGGCCATATTTGAGAACAGCATGTCCAGAACCCCTTCCCAGGACTCTTTTTTAAAATTTACAAAATAATAGAGTAATAATAAAAAGTATACACCTGTGTCTGTTTTCATGTAATAAAAATGATATAGAGATTTCCATGATCCATTTATTTGCCCTGTGTTACAAAGGATGGATCTCAGCATGCTGCCATGCTACAGCGGACACCCTCTACTCAGAGATGGATAGAAATGTTGAGTGATTGTTTCTTGAACTGAGTAGTGAGTAAACAGTGTGGACTCACAGGGGACTGACAGATTCACTAACTCTGGTTTTAAGAGAAAGAAAATTGTCTGCAAGGTAAATTATCTCAGACCTTATGCTTTATATGAATGTACTTCTACAGCTAATATTTTAAAGTGTAGTAAAATATTCAGGTTTCTTTTTTTTGGTAAGATTTATTTATTTGAAAAGACAGAGTTACAGCGAGGCAGAAGCAGAGAGAGAGAGGTCTTCCATCCACTGGTTCAATCCCCAAATGACCACAATGGCCAGGGCTTGGCCAATCCAAAGCCAGGAGCCAGGAACTTCCTCTGAGTTTCCCACATGTGTGCAGTGGCCCAAGGACTCAGGCCATCCTCCACTGCTTTCTCAGGCCACAGCAGGGAGCTGGATTTGAAGCGGAATAGCTGGGATTTGAACTGGCTCCCATATGGATGCTGGCACTGCAGGTGTTACTTTACTTGCTAGGCCACAGTGCCGGCTTCTCAGGTGTTTAATTGAGAAGATAATTGTAGCATAGATCATCTTTTTCTTCAGCATTCTGGATGGAGTGCTTTTGATGGGAAACCTTCTTATGCTAAGTTGAACACTAATCATCTAGTGCTTTTCTTTTTAAATGAGTTAAAATATGAATATTCATTCATTTTGATATTCCAAATTCATTTAATCTTTGACCATTTTTCTTTTCAGAAGAGAAAACAGAAATACATTGAGTGAAGATTTTCTTTTCTTTTTTTTTTAACTTTTATTTAATGAATATAAATTTCCAAAGTACAGCATATGGAGTACAATGGCTTCCCCCCAATAACGTCCCTCCCACCCGCAACCCTCCCCTTTCCCGCTCCCTCTCCCCTTCCATTGACATCAAGATTCATTTTCAATTCTCTTTATATATAGAAGATCAGTTTAGCATATATTAAGTAAAGATTTCAACAGTTTGCACCCACATAGAAACACAAAGTGAAAAATACTGTTTGAGTACTAGTTATAGCATTAAATCTCAATGTACAGCACATTAAGGACAGAGATCCTACATGAGGAGTAAGGGCACAGTGACTCCTGTTGTTGACTTAACAAATTGACACTCTTGTTTATGGCATCAGTAATCACCCTAGGCTCTTGCCATGAGTTTCCAAGGCTCTGGAAGCCTTTTGAATTCACCGACTCTGATCATATTTAGACAAGGTCGTAGTCAGAATGGAAGTTCTCTCCTCCCTTCAGAGAAAGGTATCTTCTTCTTTGATGACCTGTTCTTTCCACTGGGATCTCACTCGCGGAGATCTTTCATTTAGGTTTTTTTTTTTTTTTTTTTTTTTTTGCCAGAGTGTCTTGGCTTTCCATGCCTGAAATACTCTCATGGGCTTTTCAGCCAGATCCACATGCCTTAAGGGCTGATTCTGAGGCCAGAGTGCTGTTTAGGACATCTGCCATTGTATGAGTCTGCTGTGTATCTCGCTTCCCATGTTGGATCGTTCTCTCCCTTTTTTTTTTATTCTATCAGTTAATATTTGTAGACACTAGTCTTGTTTATGTGCTCCCTTTGGCTCTTAGTCCTATCATTATGATCAATTGTGAACTGAAATTGATCACTTGGACTGGTGAGATGGCATTGGTACATGCCACCTTGATGGGATTGAATTGGAATCCCCTGGTATGTTTCTAACGCTACCGTTTAGGGCAAGTCAGCTTGAGCATGTCCCAAATTGCACATCTCTTCCCTCTCTTATTCCCACTCTTATATTTAACAGCAATCACTTTTCAGTTAAGTTTCAACATTTAAGAATAACTGTGTATTGATTACAGTATTCAACCTAAAGTATTAAGTAGAACATAAAAAATACTAAGAGGGGGCCGGCACCACAGCTCACTAGGCTAATCCTCCACCTTGTGGCGCCAGCACACCGGGTTCTAGTCCTGGTCGGGGCGCTGGATTCTGTCCCGGTTGCCCCTCTTCCAGGCCAGCTCTCTGCTGTGGCCAGGGAGTGCAGTGGAGGATGGCCCAAGTAATTGGGCCCTGCACCCCATGGGAGACCAGAAGTACCTGGCTCCTGCCATCGGATCAGTGTGGTGCGCCAGCTGCAGTGCGCTGGCCACGGCGGCCATTGGAGGGTGAACCAGTGGCAAAGGAAGACCTTTCTCTCTGTCTCTCTCTCTCACTGTCCACTCTGCCTGTCAAAAAATAAAAATAAAAAAATAAAAAATAAAAAAATACTAAGAGGGATAACGTATTAAGTTGTTCATCAACAGTCAGGGCAAGGGCTGATCAAGTTACCGTTTCTCATAGTGAAGATTTTCAATCATGTGAGCTTCGTTTTGTTTCAGTATGACAACTTTAGAAAATATGAATGTCTTTCCTATAAAATAATGATTTTGCCTGTGTGTGTCATATATTATTCCTTATCTGAAAAGTGTAATAATTACAGGAACATTACTGTCCCTAAGAAGTAAATTAGGTTCTTTTTATTTCCTTTCTCTTTCATGTGACTCTTTTTATTACTTAAGTAGTGTGACAAATGGGACTTAAAATTAACAATGTGCTATTGCTAAAGAAAAATGTCTGGCAGCAGCAGGGCTAGTTAAAAAACAATGTCACAGAGCACTCACTTTCCTTGGATTTGGTGGAGTTGTCTGGAGGAAGGTTGTAATAAACAGAGCAATGGGACGGTTTGTGGTGTAGCAGAATGGAATTGTCCTTCCATTTACTCAAAGGACACACATTAACAAGCAGCCAATTGGGTACAACTCACAAAACATAGTAGTTGTCAGCCAGCAAATTATTGTGAGCTAAAGAGGATTTAAAACACCATACAGACTGAATGGGAAGACAGACTTTACAAAATGAATGGTTACTTAGATTTAAACAACAATTTGAAAGTGACCCCAAAAGCCCACCAGAGTATGAAGCCCCTGTAACTGTGATTACACATTTAAATCTGTTTCAATGGCTTTGCTATTTTTGAGTTTGATTAAATTATTCTGTCTTCTGATTCTCTGACTATCCTATACTACTGAGCTAGAAGCAAAAACTGAACTATGATTCTGAATACAATTTTATTATCTGTTTCATTAAGGTTATTGTGATCCAAATTTATTATGGTTGCAGCGTTTGTGTAGAAAAACATACGATGTAAGTGTGCCCCCATGTGGTCTGGATTAGGCTATAAGAATGTCAGAAAAGGGATTATTGATGAGAAGTGTGCTCTAGTTGGTTACGACATCTAATGAATACTTATTCCACTCCAGGCAGAACATCATGGCTTTCATTTTTAAAGTTATTGTAAATTTGAGAATTCACACTATCTCCCATAATTCTTAATGATGTTTTATTTCGAGCAGTCATACATTTTAACAAATATGTCCACACTTGCTTCAGAAATAATACAGCATAGTAAAGATATACCAGTCAATACAAGATGTATATTTCTCTCATGTCCGTAATGTTCTGATGAAGCTTGAGTAATTTTCTGCAAATGTTTTAGAACATTTCATTATTTGAAAAGATGAGGGATAAGTAAATTTGTACTGGGACAGGTTCATAAACTGAGAACATATTTTTCACAATTACATGATGTAAGTGATGTTTGTTTATAAATTTTGCTAATTAATGGGATATTCAATATTTATAGTAAATGCTGGCAACCATACAAATTTTGAAATTGCTTTTTTATAAAGCTTATTTTTGGAGTTGACAGCTTTCACAATGTTTCAACACAAAGGAATTGCTCAGTTCATACCTTTTTTTAAAAAAAAGATATATCTTTTATTTATTTGAAGGAGCAACAGAGAGGGAGAGAGAGGGAGAGAAAGAGATCTTCCACTGTTGTTTTACTTTCCAAATGACAACAATAGCAGGGGTTGGACCAGGCTAAAGCCAGGAGTCTGGAACTCCCGTAGGGTCTCCCACAGAGGGGAAGGGGTCCAAGTACCTGGGCCATCTTCTTCTGCTTTTCCAGGTGCATTAGCAGGGAGCTCAATGAGAAGTGGAGCAGCTGGGACTGAATCAGGCACTCTCCTTTGAGATGCTCGTGTTGCAGGTTAACGGCTTCACCACAAGGCACAGGCCCCCGGCTCACACATGTCTTCATTTACCCCTCTAATTACTAGTCCCAGAATACCAAGTCTTGTCTTTGACCAGCTCATGCGCCTGGAAAACCTCAGAGGATCGGTCCTAAAGTCCCTGCTGGATATACATCTACATCAAGTCTCTGAGGTAAATGCAGTCTCTCTGTGTTGGGAAAACTTAGAAATGAATGGACTGGGCATGTGTGGTAAAAATCCAAGGTAAGCAGGTCTGGAGAGTGGTATGAGTTCAGGAAGAGAAACCTCCCATAACGGAGGAAGAAAACATCTGCTGGGTCATACTTGAGTACACTTGAGCTGGGTACATTTTTGTTTGTTTGAACACACACTGGGGTGGCAGAGACCTGGCCTGCCTCTTTGGAATGCTGTAAAAGCTGGAGTGCTGACTGCCCAATACAAGGCTGAACTTCCAGCTGAAGCAGGTGTCGCAATTTTAACCAACTCCATTTCTTGACTCTTTGGGAGTTTCTTAAAAGCAAATCTTCCCCTATTTTCATGTTGTTTTTGTCTTAAATTAGCACCAACTGTCATGAATCTACTTCTAACGTCTTACGTTGAAAATTAGAAAATAAAATCCAAAATACTTTCAATTTTAAAGATTGTAACTTAAAAAATAAAATGCGTTTATTTTGTCTCTTAAAAATTCTTTCCTAACTTTATCAAAATTCATTGTCTAGCATGGCAGTGTTTTTGATAATGAAGTAAAACTTGTAAGTTCCTTTATAGAATTAGAATTTAACAGTTGTTATTTTTTAATGATCCCGATTGACTTCTACTTTTAGTTTTCTTATTTAACATAGTATTTAAAGCTTTCAAAGAAAAAAATAAAGATTCATTTATTTGAAAGGCAGAATTATAGAGAGGGGAGATACTGAATGAGAGAGATAGACAGAGATAGAGACAGATCTTCTAGCTGCTGGTTCACTCCCTAGATGGCAGCAACAGCAGGGGCTGGGCCAGACAAAAGCCCAGAGCCTGGAACTCCATCATCTCCCACATGGATGCAAGAGCCCAGACACTTGGGCCATTTTCTGCTGCTTTCCCAAGCATGTTAGCTGGGAGCTGGATCAGAAGTAGAGCAGCCAGGACTTGAACCTACACTTATATGGGATGCAGGCTTCTCAGGCAGCAGCTTAGTTCTCTACTCCACAATGCTGACCCTGAGAAAAAATGTTTTATAAACAAATATTTATGCCTATTGTTTTTTTGCACAAGTCAAAATGAGATATATATGTATATATAATATATATAAATACATTTGGAAAGCAGAGAAGCACACAAACAGAGAGAGAGAGAGAGAGAGAGAGAGAGAGATTGATTGATTGATTCCATCCACGGGTTTGCTCCAAGTCTGTGGCAGACCAAAGCTTGGAGTCAAAACTCAGTCCAGGTCATCCATGTATGTGAATTTCAGGGACCCAGTACTTGTGCCATCAGCTGCTGCTTCCTAGGTGTGCACTGGCAGGAAGCTGGAATTGGGAGCAGAGCAAGAGCTTGACCCAGGTACTCCAATATAGAACAAAAACATCCCAGCTGCTACACCAAAGGCCCATCCTGAGTCTATGGAAAGTCTATGGAAAATTGAATCATTTCTGGGCCCAACCTTTCCACTGGTGTCATCTAAAAGAGGAACCCTAAATCAGAAAAATGACTAATTTAGCAATTGTTAATAATATTAATATCTCAAGTAATATTTCTACTTTCTGTAAATTCCTCACATTGACATGGATAACAGTTTAAAGTAGGGTAAAAGAATAAAAATACAAAGAAATGTGTGAAATTATAGTATCTGTATTCTTAATTTAAAATCTCATAACATTGAATATCTCCTAGCAAAATGCTGTATCAATATCATTGTCATATTTATTGGGTCTTTGCCAACAATTTCACTAGATGGCTGGACTAAATGATTGCTCATGCTACTTGTACTTAATCTCTTGGACTCCTTAATAATTTACATTCTGCAAAGGGATCTCAAATTTTTAAGTGTAATTTATTTTTTACTTGATTGCATTTATTGAAAACTTCCTTGTGGTGTGTGTGTGTGTGTGTGTGTGTGTGTGTGGTGTGCACGTGCACACATGTGCAAAGCCTGGCACTCTATTCATGATGACTTCTTGAGTTACCATCATGCTTAGGTACTGAGAATGGAAACACATCCGAGAACAAAGCAGCAGCAACACTTGGAGAGACAGAGTTACCTAAATTGAATTGAAGACTGGTGAACTGCCTAATTTATGCTCCTTGCATCTCACCTGGCTTGTAAAAGCCCAGCTAAATCCCTTTTGAGAGTCTGTAAATTTTTTGCACTGAACTAATATTCTAACTGATAAAGAAAGATAAAAATTTTTTGAGATACACTCTAGGAGTGTAGTGAGTGTGTGTCTCTGTGTGTATTACATTTTTCTAAAAAAAGAAAAAAAAAGCCATCTTTGGTTTGTAAAGCATCAGTTGAGCTTTTTACAAGCAGGCTTTGACCACTAGAACACGAAATGCTATTTAGAGTGATTAGATCATACAGTATGAGTGGAGAAGCTCAGTCTTTCTCTTCTGAAGTCCCCCTACCTGCTTGTCCCTAATTTCTCCTTAATTACAAAGCATAAAAGCCTATTAGCACTGAGACATAATTTTTCCCTCTTGCTGTCTAGAATTGTCCTAAAGCCCATGTGACCACCACCGTAACAGTGTTCTGTGCCACCCTGAAATAGAACATGGGAAATGTATACTCCTCTGAGGACAATCATGGAGCTTACAGAGCTTTACCGCGTGTACTTGACCATCTACTTTCTCTCCTCTTCCACAAGGATGGTGCAAAGAGGTGCATTAATAAAATTTTCAACTCTGAAAATAAATTCAGCATTACTGATTGTTAAGCAAAAATGGTAATGGATAGAAGTGTGTGTATTCATTTGCATATATAATTTCCCAATTTCGCCTATATGTGTAATGAGCACTTCATTTGGATGGCTTAAAACAGAGCCAATGGACCAGTAAAATGACTCAAACCATTTTTAATAGTCCCTGCATACAAACATGATTACATTTGTCAGCAAAAGTGAAAGTCTTTCAAAATATGGCTAGTAGAAATAATACAGAGTACTCTGAATTTTCATTATTTTATGATTAAAATTAGGCCACATGAAGGAGTTTATTTCCAAGAAAATTCCCTGATACTAATGTATACTATTTCAGTTACCAAAATATATCAGTTTTAAGCCATAAGAACATAAAAAAACCCCATTGTCCATAACCCAGAGAAATTAAAACTTATTCAGATACAGATGACAACACATGGAAATTTTTTGTGTGAAAACATCTTGATTTATAATGCTAGTTATATTTCTAGGTAAGCTACCAGCTATTCAAACTAATAACACAGCCCTTTTTATATCCTGAAGTACTCCAGCAAGAGTAGAAGGCAGAGGGTTGATTAGAAGAGGCCACAGTCTTTCAGATTCTCTTTGATTATTATATCTGTCACTGCATCAAACACGAACTTGACATTTTGTGTATCAGTAGCACAGGTCATGTGGGAATAAATTTCCTTGTCTTCTTTTTTTAAATTCAAGTCCAGAAACTGATTCTTGATGTAGTTTCCAGCATCTTCAAATGTATTTGGCCCTTGTCAATTAAAAAAATAAAGAAATAAATAATAATTACAGATTTTAAAGAATAAATAGTATCAATATGTCTTAGGATTTTCCTTTGTGTGCTACTATTTGAGGTTCTAAGGGCTCTGTTTCAAAATCACAATGTCAAGGGTCATTTATCAGCATTTATGTAGCATCTACTTGGTGCTGGGAATTATGCTTAACCCACTGAGGACTTCTGGTGGCTAAAGTGTAAACTCTGCATCAAAAACTCATAATGCCATAGAAATAGCAACAAACTGAGTATATTATTCACCCAACAAACTGAGTATATATAAATATTATCTATCCACCTACCTACCTGTTCAAGAATTAATTGCTACAAGCTAATGGGAAAGAATCTCACCAGTATATTCTGGGAAGCAGATGCTGAGATGCACCTTGGTGACTTTTTCTTGAAAGAGATCTTTTTTATTGAGAAACAAGACAATGGAGGTGGTGGCAAAATACTTATGGTTGCAGATGCTGTTGAACAGGTGGAGGCTTTCATGCATTCTGTTCTGTAGGTATGAAAGATGAGCACAGGTAGGGTTATTATTTGCAAAATATGAACGTTGGGCCCCCTAAACAAGGAGCTGGAACAACTATCAGGTTACCTTCACTGGGCTGAGAAATGTGGTAATACTAAGGGACAGCACGAGTGTTGGTTTTTCACCTGGGCCTCGCTCTCCATTCACTTACCACTTCTTCGTCCTCCACCAGGACCATGTCATAGGCACTGAGTGCAGCACAAAATATGATGCACGTAACTCCTTCAAAGCAGTGAATCCATTTCTTCCTCTCTGATCTCTGTCCACCTACATCAAACATTCTTTAAAAAAATTCAAGTGAGTAATAATCTTACAAAATTCCTCCAAAATTTCTGTTAACATTTTGAGTAGTAAATGGATGCTCCCATATTTTTAAAAGGCATATTCTTTTTTTAATTTTTGATTGATTATAAATCTACTTTGGTCACCACACAAAAAGAGAAATTTCATCTTTTTATGTTGTCTTCATGCAGTCTAGAGTAAAATAAGTCACACACAGATGTTGAGCAGTTGGAAGATTTAAATGTTTAGATCTGTAGTAAAACGTGTTATCTTTAAAAGCTTTCAATCTAAGTATATATCTGTTCTTTTAGAGGAACAGAAATGCAAGAATACAGGAAGCTACAGTAATTCTGATACCCTGATCTTGCCAGATCTCTTAGCTCTTTCTACATTCATTTGTTCACTCAAATAATTGTTTACATTTTATGTACTAGATGCTATCTATAAAAAAAAGATAAAAAGATGTGTTCACTATCTCCAAAGAGCTTGCTGTCTGATAGAAAAGCAAGTCATTATGCGACAGATATTCTGCTATACAAGATAACATATGAGCACACAGGAATATTTATTAGCCTGCAGGATCATGAGACAAACTCACAGAGCATGATTGAAAACAGGACATTCCCCTAATTTTGTGTTCTGGTAAAAGGCATCACTGGGGACAATAGCTCAATAAGGAAACTAGGAGTTATTGCTAAGACCTCAACTTCTAATTCATCCGTTCTTCCCAGCCCCTCACCTCTTGTCTAGGCCACCAACATTTCTCTCCACTCTTAGAGACTCAAACTTGATTCTGACGGCACTCAGAATTTTGTTTCATTGTATTGCATTTAATGTTTTAATGAAATTAGGTAAATTCCATGTTATGCTGCTTTCTTGTTTACAACCTTTTAATATGTCCTCTTTCCAAACTTAGAATAAAATACGAACTGTGCTTGATGAGTTACGAGGTTGTAGCTGTCCTGGTTCCTGCTTGGGTTTCCAAGTTTATTTCATACCACTTACCTCCCTTCCATACAGTCTTATCTCAATGATATTTCAGTTTCTTTAATATAAACTGAATGTTTTGCTGCCTCAGCACTTTTGCCCAGGTTGTCTCTTCTTCCTGTGACACAGATTTCTTTTTTAATCTGCTTCTTTTCTCAACTTTCTGATGTTAGCACCAGTAGCTCCTCCATGAAGAAGCCTCGTGGGGTATCCATGTAAATTCTCTCTCTCTCTCTCTGTCCTCCATTTATGTCCTATAGCATCATTCTCTTTACTTAGTAAAGGTCACAATTGATAATTAACTTTTTTTAACATTTAATTTCCACCATTGCTCTCATAGAGTAGCATCTTCATTAGGGTAAGAACTTGATATGTTAGTAACTCCTGTATTCCCAGGTTTTGGCCCCATGCCACATACATAAAAGATATGTGATAAAAACTTGCTAAATACAAGGGTTGTGCATTAATTCAGCTGGGGAGTAGGCTACACAATGTGCATCTGAAAAACACCAAGGCATATGAGAACACGGCATGTTTGGAAAACTAAATAATTAATATTTTTGGAAATTTGAATAATAGGGTAAAAACATTGAGATGTGTGGTCTAACAATTATCCATTTATTCACCCATTCATCATTCATTTCATATATAGAGTTGTCTCTCAGTGTTTACAGAGGATTGGCTTCAGGACTCTCTCAAGTTAGAAAATCTGCAGATTCTCAAGTCCCTTATGTAAGATGAAGATGGCAGAGTATTTGCAAGAAACCTACCATGTTCTCTGTTCTACTTTCTTTTTTAAAAAATTAGCTAATTAATTAAATGTATTTGAATGGCAGAAAGAGAGAGGTGGGGGGAAGATGAGGGAAGAGAGAGAGAGAGAGACAGAGAGAGAGAGAGTGGGTGGGTGTGTTCACTCCCCAAATCCCTCATCAGAGACTAAGCCACGCTAAAATCAGAAGGCTGAAATTCATTCCAGGTCTCTCTCCCACATGGGTGACAGGGATTCAAGTACTTGATTCAGTACCTGCAGGAAGCTGGAATCAGGAGCCAAGCCAGGACTTGAACGCAAGCTCCCTGATGTGGGTTGCAGGTGTCTCAACTGATGTCTTAACTGCTGTACCAAACATCTGTGCCATATTCTTTAAATAACCTCTAGATTGTATGTAACACCTAGTGCAATGTAATTGTAAGTAGTCATTACAGTGTACTGTGTAGGGAACAATGATAAGAAAGAACGTCTACATATTTAGTGGAGAAGCAATTGTTTTCCTCTCAATATTTTCTGATAATGCTTGGTTGAGTTACGGATGTGGATACAGAGGGTTGATTATATTTACTGAGCACTTATCATATATGTGTCCCCAAGAAGTTTGTAATTTAGTGGTTGTAGTGTTGATGATGAGGAGGATGGTGACGGTCATGATGCGGTGTGTGATGGACACAGTATAGACTCAAGATACCCATATAGAATAGGGAGGGCAGGGGGCAGCAAGTAATCTGAAACAGCAGGACTCAGGAGTAAGCCCGGGGTGACTGATCAGAAATAGATAGAGTCTTTCATGTTCCATGAGACATGTACATTTCATATTGCAGTCCATGGAGGACTGTGGGAGAATTTCAGTAGGTATTTACTTTTTTTTTTTTTTCCTGCCTTTTTGTTGTTGCGTTAGGTAACTTTAAATACAGTGCAGAAGATAGATTTGATGAGGAAAAGACTAACAAAGAAATAAATTATGGGGCTACCATAACAGTCTAAGACCAAGATATTAAGTATCAAAAAGCACCCAAGTGGTCTAGACTTCAAGAGTAATGGTTTGGGATCATAAATGTCAACCAGCTGATTTGTGGAAGATAATCAAGCACCATGAAAAACGTTCATTATGAAAAAACCATGTTTTCAAGATTATTTTTGCACCAAAATAAACTTATCTTTAAGTGCATTTTCTGTGAACATTTTGAAGTATCTTCGAATGTGCACCAACGCAAAACCAGCCCATGCAGTAGTAAATTGAAAGAAGAGATGCTCACACTTTTGAAGACAATGGGTAAGAGTTCAATAGTTTGCAAATTTAAATCTAACATTAACAATCAATATTATAAATGCTGCTAACTACCCAAGTTTCTGCAGTTTCAGACATGCAAAATAAAAGGAGGCAGAGGACAGAGTTTTGAGTTTAAGGTTATATTATGTGGAAATTAACCAAGAAATTTAATTTCAAAAATCAGTGAAATTCTTATGGAAACATTAAGTATTCAGGCACTTAAATTTTTAGTCAAATATATTTTGTCAATCAATGATGGCAGCCTTATTTTTTTCAGAGTTTGCAGAATAGAGTTTATTCATTTAATGAAATTACACAAAATAGAAAATGTTGCAGAAATGGACACATATCAGACCATAACTTTTATTTCCTCTTAATTTTCATATCAGCAACTGTAATGAACTGATCCTAATTTAACACTCTTTAGAATAATTTACTATTTTCTAGGTGTCTAAACATCTTAGAATGAATTCAATATACCTCATCATAGAATTCAATACACCTCACCATGAACTTAGAAGGGAGGTGTAACCATTGTTCTCACTTTTCAGATGAGCTGTTAAACACCTCACTCAAGGCATATTCATCTGTTACTATTTGTTGACGTTTCTTATGTGATAGGCACCATGACAAGTTCTGTGGATATGAGAGCTATGTTGTAAAAGTTGTTCATTCCTCAGGTAGAAATCTATTCACTTAGACCAAAAGTCCTCAACTACAACTAACGTCTACAGTTAGCTCTCAGACTTTGATTAGTGATTGGCACGGTCTTCACTCTGAATCTATCTTTCTTTCTCTAGGCAGACAATAGTGTGTGTTGCCATTCTGGATTCCGAGTGTTGAACATATTCTTAATTTGATTGTGTGAATATATTATGACCATATTATGAATCACTTGTTGGCACAGAACTGTGACACTGTGAATGAGAAAAGATGGACTAACTTGTGGATTTTGGTGAGATGATGGTGAAGTATACAACAGTAGGTTCAAATCCTTTGTAAGATTTTGAAACAAACCTTTTCCCAGATCTCCTCCTGTGGGATTTTAGCATGTAAGACCCTCCACAGTTCTAACTGCTTCTTTTTCACTAACTTACTGGATAACTAATCACGGAATCAGGACAAAGGTAACTGAATGAGTGCAAAGTTGTGTCTACACAGAGCCTAGTAATCAAATTCCATGATACCTTGGTTTTCTCCACTGAGGAGGACTTGAATCAGCACTTCTAACAATATTTTTGAGCTTCCTTTTCTCTGCTTTTATGCCCAACTACTCTATTTCCCTTCATTTTGATCAATTTTTTCCCTTTAGCCACATTGCATATGCAAATCTTAAAAGTGTGAGCAAATGTTTTTTTCTTTAAGGTATTGAATTAGCCAACTTTCCATTGCTACAATGAAACACCATTGACAACCAGCATTATCAAGGAGAAAAAAAAAAAACAGTTTACTGTAGCTCACAGCTCTGGAGGTTGAAGTTCATAATGGGATGGGCCCATTATTTGATCCCTGATGAGGGTCCTGGATGGTAGGGTTGGAGCGAGCATGGAGAATAAATCACATGGTGAATTAGAAGCAGAAAGGGACATTGGGTCTAGACTCTGGTTTTTATAAGAAACTTCTCACAAGAACTACCCTGTGATGGCACCACATCAGTGACGCTAATGACCTTTCACTGGGTCCCTCCTCTGAACACCATCATTGGATCAAATTTCTACATTTTTGGGGGTCATTAACTTGTGACTTTGGGGTTTAAAGTTCTATAAGAATTCAGCTATATCATAGTCAAAGCATAGCAAGTGACTTTGTATAACTATTTACCTTCTTGGCATGGTGACAAAATATTTTACCTTGGAGAAAATAAATATTTCTCTCATGTTAATTTCATATTGTTTTGTTTTTGGCAGTGGAGTCCCCAGTGAATAACAGTAATAATAAGAATGAACAAGACATTTGAATCATGTTATGGACTGTACAGCAAACATAAATTCCTTATATAGCCCATGAGGAAAAGACTAAACTCAAATAAATCTTAGTGCTATCATAATAGTTTAAGACAAAGATATTAGGTATCAAAAAGCACCTAAGTTGCACAGACTTCACGAGTAATAGATATGTTTAGGATAATAAATGCCAACCAGCTGATTTCATATGAACCCATGCATTTATTTGCTGCAAGTCGCGAATGGCTTCCCACCAAATAGAAAATCGGAAAATCAGAGCAAAGGCAAGCCCAGCAATCACCCTGGCTATGTCCTGATTTTGTCTGATGACGCAGCTTCTCTGCAGCCTGTAAATAATACATTGATTACTATTAATAAAGCAGCTAATCACCTCCTCAGATAAATACATACAACTGATAAATAATATAATGGGACTAATAGTTTACAGTTCAATACCCTAGGCTCTGGTATCTGATTCTTAGCTACCTACTGTCTAACTGCAGATAGTGTAAGGCAGCAGCGATGGCTCAAGTAATTGGGTTCCTGCCATCTGTATGGCAGACCTGGATTGAGGTCCTGGCCCTTGGCTCCTGCCTCAACTCAGTTGTGGGCATTCGAAGAGTGAGCCGGTGAATGGGAACTTTTCTCTATTTTTCTCTGTCTGTTTCTTCTGTCTCAAAGATTTGAAAGTTCATGGAAAATGACATTAAATGATATTTATCTTTGTGCAAAACATATTTGAGATTTATATACTTTTTTCATAATAAGCCTTTGTCATGAATTTTTTGGAAGACCTCTCATACCCATTTTGCAAGTGGAGAAACTGAGCCTTTGAGGATTAGGTGGTTTATTTCCAAATTCAAATTAGTACACAGTAGAAATGAGTCAACCTGACCTTTAGCCAGTGTTCTGTCAGCGTATCACACAGCTTCCAATAAACACACTTTAATAGGCCAAGTTTTCATTTAAGGAAGGGAGGACAAATATTACTCAGCCTTTATTCAAGTTGATAAAATGAATTCTCAAAGTCTATCTTAGGCTGAACATTTATAATCTTCTCATTTATGACCTACTTGATAAATAATGCTTTTTTTTTTTTCTGTGCAGATTGATGTAGGAGTCATAGGTCCAGGGAACACTGAACATTTCTCTAATGACATCTGCTGTTACTGAACTGAAGTGCTTCCCAGTAAGTCAGACCAAGGCCAGTGTTTCGCTTTTGTATTGATTTTCCTGGATATTATGTAAGCTCCAAGAAAAGTGACATTTGTTTTGCTATTATTGTCATAATTTATTTTTCATGCATCTCTTTAAACGTCATCTTTTCATTTCAATTTTAACTGAAATCTTCTTGTACAGCGATGTGAAGTGTCCCAACTTATTAAAACAATTGGTAGATACCCAAAGTAGAATATTTACTTGTCAATTTGACTGAAGTCTTTCCCTTGTTTATAAATACAAAAGCAAAGCCAAAACCTTCGTTGTGGCCATTCTGTGAAAAGCATGCATCCTTTCTGCCTGAATATTTGGATTGTTCAAATATAAGAGAAATCAATGGAATAGAAATATTTGAATGCCATAATTCTCTGAAAAGCTAAAATAACTGGAGACTTAATGATGTGAAATGGAATTTACATTTCTTGTTTTGGGAAAAGAGCTTTTATTTTATGAATTTATTAGTGGGGGCAATAACTATTCATTAAATCTGATGTTTAAGTTAGGATTCTTAAAGTTTAAAAAGCAAAGTTTTTAAATGATTGATATTTTTGTAGGTGAACATTGACAAACCAGGCTTTAAAGTGACAGCTAAGCATTTGGTCATTTGTGAAATTGCCGGTGGCATTAATATATTGCAAATCATCAGAGTATTTTGGTTTTATATTAAACAGTTTGCTAAACAGTTGAGTTCTATTTTAGGCAGTTGGCAAAGCTGTTGAGTTTTATGAGTTTATGTTAAATACTTGGCTAAATATTAGACCACACAAGATTATTCACACTTTGTTTCTGATTAAAGTATTATGAAATAATCTTCCTTTTACAATTCTTGAAAAAATTATCACAGAATCTAAGATAGGTTAAAATTCATAATGCTTCTGCAACTAGTTTACTTATTTTGCAAAATTAATTAGTCATTTATTTAGAAGGCACACACACATACACAGAAAGAGATCTCCCATCTGTTACTCCTCAAATGCCCACAACAGCCGTAGCTGGACAAGGTTGAAGGCAGGAACCAAGAACTCAATCTGAATCTCCCATATGGGTGTGAGGGACTCAACAACTTGATCCATCACTTGTTGCCTCCCAGGGTGTCATTCGCTGGAAGTTGGAACTGAGAGCAGGACTGAGATTCGAATCCAGGAACTTGAAGTTAGAGTGCAGGGGTCCCAAGCAGTGTGTTAACTGCTATGTCAAACACCCACCATTCTGTAGCTAGTTTGATACATGTCTTTGCTCATCCTATAAACATGTGACTATCTTTGAAATAAATTGCAGTTTTTGACATCTGCTACTATATATATGATCTCATAAAATAAGATTTAATCTGAGTAGAAATTTATTTAAGCTATTCTATTGAATAGGATTTTTCCAAGATGTTTGACAGATTTGATAGAACTTCTTAAAACTGCTGTTTTTGAGAGGGTCAACAGGTGCATCTGTGTCATCACTACACAGACACAGCAAAGTGGTATGACCTAATCATTCACTTGTGCCCAGTTCTGAGAACAGCAGGGTAAATGGTTGGAGACGCAAAGGCTCTGCATGGAGATCTTTCTAAATCCCTTAACTGCTCATAATTAAAATCAGAATCAAAAGTCCTTATAACCATAAAAGAGCCATGATTATACCATTATTTACTTTTTTGAATGTGTGTGTGTATGTGTGTGTATGCATTTGGAAGTTCAAATGCCCGCTAGATAATTCTGATTTTTGCACAATGTAATTAATAAAGGTATTAGATAAATTCCATTCCTAGAATAGACATATTATGTTGCTGATATTAATCATGATGTCACTTGAAATGAGTATATAGTATATGTGAGTTACTGCTCTATGATATCTCATAGAGAATAATAAAACTCACCTGAGATGAAAGTGCTGGATAGACAATGAGACTCATGCCTACGCTGGGGGATCCATACTCCATTAAAGAAATGCAGGGGACTCAATTCAACTTCATATTTCAGGAACACTAATTTATTTCATATCAATGGGCCACTTGAAGATTCTAGAAAATAGTTATGTTAACATTTACAAAATCTAAAGCTCTGTGTGGAACAGCTGCTGGCCTTGTTTCCTTGGTATCTATGTAGTTTTCAGTCCTTTCAATTTATTTTTTATCATGGAACACTTAAGGAGAAAGTTACTTCTCTATAATTGCTTGATACACTCTTGGACATCTCTTTCTAAATTACTTGTTCTGAGGAAGTATTCTGTAGCAATAGAAGGACTCACAGTTACATGGCACTTTTCAACTTACACGTTGGTTCAACATCTGTGAAAATATTTTATTTTATGAGCTTGACAGTTGGGGTTCTTGTTTGATAAGAACTCTAAGGCAATTTCCATTAAATTAGATGATACATGAAGATGATGCAGTACATTGGCAGAGAGAATTTTTCATTTTGATGTTCCTGCTTAAAATTCCAACGTTCTCTAATTTGATATGCAAATGAAATCCTTAGTTTTACATAGTCATAGGATGATTTATGCTATGTGAATACAAATTAATGCTAATGTAATATTATTAATACCTGAGCACTTACTGAGATAAAGTTGGAAGGTACATTATTTTTGTATTGAAACACTACAGAATTTTACCACATAAAAGGCTGTGCATTCTTGGACAATCCTATTCAGGACTTAAAAGTTATTAACTGTGAGAATTTATTAGATGCTTAATACTTCTCAAGTGCTGTGACTAACCTTAAAAGTGCACTGAAATGATTTCTGGTAGCTCCTTAAGAATAGCAATCATTAAAAAAACCTGTAGTTGGGCAGGTGTTTGATGTAGCAGTTAAGATACAAGGAGAGATACCCACATCCCAGATCAAAATGCCTGGGCTCAGGTCCTTGTTCTGCTCCTGGTCACAGCTTCCTGCTGATGCGCACCTGAGAAGCAGCAGTGATGGCGCAAGTGTGTGGATTCTTGCTGCTCACGTGGGAAATCCTGGATTGAGTTTCTGGCTCCTGGTTTTGGCCTTGCCCAGTCCTGGATGTAGACCAGCAACTGTGTGATCTCTCCTAGACTCTCACATAAATAATATTAAACAATTTGTAGCAAAACTTAAATATTTCCAGGATATTATTTTTATGAAGGACTTATTTTGAAGAAACTCCCTGCATTTGAGTAATGAGCTAGTGTTTTCTCTAGCCTCTGCCTTGTAAAGAAGGCTTTGAGGGGCTGGCACCGTGGCTCACTTGGTTAATCTTCAGCTTGCAGTGCCAGGATCCCATATGGTAGCTGGGTTCTAGTCCCGGTTGCTCCTCTTCAAGTCCAGCTCTCTGCTGTGGCTCAGGAGGGCAGTGGAGGATGGCCCAAGTGCTTGGGCCCCTGCACCCACATGGGAGACCAGGAAGAAGCACCTGGCCCCTGGCTATGGATTGGCACAGCGCCAGCTATAGTGGCCATTTGGGGGGTGAACCAACAGAAGGAAGACCTTTCTCTGTCTCTCTCTCTCACTGTCTATAACTCTACCTGTCATAAATTTTAAAAAAAAAAGAAGCCTTTGATACCCCAGCGATCTGAGTCAGAGGAATGCAAATTGATACCCCAGTAATCTGAGTCAGAGGAATGCAAACCCCTCTTAAGAAAGCAAAAATAACTCCAAAGCTGTTTGAGTGGATGACAAACAGGTGGGTATTGCACAGGGAGGAGAATGGTACACAAACTATTTCCTAAAGGGACTTCACAATTCAGTTCACAGACACCTTCCATTGACGCATTCATATTATATTCACAGGGCCAGCAATATTCAAATATAGAATAGAACCCAGCTTTCTGCTAATGCAGACCCTGAGAAGCAGCAGGCGACAGCTCAAATGGTTTAGCCCCTGCCACCCAGGTGAGAGACCTGGACTGACTTTCCTGGCTCTCTGGCATTGGGGAGTGAACCAGCAGATGGGAGCTCGCTCTCTCTATATATGTCTCTATATGTCTCTGTCTTTGTCTCTTTCAAATAAACTAGACAAAAAAATTTAATTGTTATTATTAAAAATATCAAGGCAAGTAACTGTATTATATTCAAAATATAATGTAGAATTAAGAATTTCTAATTATTTGTATTACCTGGTTCTAAGTGAACTAGGAGTTCCAGGAACTGATTGTGATTTTCCTGTGTTTTGTTGTTGATGGCTGACTGTTCTGTGCTTTGGTTGTAGAATCGCTGAATTGTTCAGTACCCCAAGGCCTGCCCTCTCAGACACCTCCCTAACAGGCTGTCATTGTGCCTCCCCTCTCCCGGGCCCATTTTTCCTCTGAAAGGAATTATGAATGACCAACAACACTGGAAGGATACATTCTCTACAGAAAGTCTGGCTTCCATCACTATTGACCTGACAACCTGTCAGTGAAGCGCAGTGTGGGCAGTGTAGTCTGTGAAGTATGACAATGTACCTGTGATGTGCAGTGGAGACAGGGTGTCCTGTGATATCTGAAACCACCCACCTGTGACATGCAGTGTGGACTGTGTGCTCTGTGAAGACAGATGAGCATTTCAATCCCCTTTCTAGCACTGCCTATGGAGGAACTTGGGGGAATCTTTCGCACTCATCTGAACCTCCATTTGTTGATTCTTTATCCTACCTGAAGATTGCTACTCCCAGCGCCTCACATTACTGAGGAGATGTAAAGATTGTGTGCATGTGGGACTTTGCAGGAGCATCACTCACTCAGCAAAAATGCACTAGATGTTTCCTCTCTGCTAGCCTTTCTGATAAGCACCAGAGGTGGAGCTGTAAACAGACTTGACCCTGGCCTCTGGAGCTGATAACATCTGAGGAAGAAAGAAAAACAAAAGAGTAAACTGATCACAAAACAAAACCCAGCAAACTCCTGTTCTTACACGGGTAGGCTTTGAAAAGTAAAGCAGTGCACTGGATCCACAATGGCCCATGCGGACTTGCCTGCAGAGAATGAGTTATTTGTGTTTCTTCCCAACTCTGCCTTTAGTGACATTATGTGAGCGGATTGAAATCAGCCATGGGCCAGTATGTATTCCAGGGAAAGCACTGAGGCCACTCATCAGAACTCTCTCCCTCACCCCACTGTCCTGGAGATCTGCTGCACACTGCTGGGTGTAACAATGACAGGGAAATGAACAGATAGCAAAGAGGTAGGATGCACATGGCCTCTGCATGAGGAGATGACATTTGATGGGGACACTCAGTTCTTAGAAGTAGATGTTCTTGGCAGAGATAGGGGCATAGCACTTCAGGCAGAGAGAATAGCAAGTGCAAAGGCCTGAAGCCTAGGGGGGTTGGAGAAGAGATAGATGCATAAGAAAGATAATGTGTGAGACCAACCACTTCTGAGAAGATACTAGATTAGTATAGTAGACAGGAACAGATGTCCAATAGACAACATTAATTGTCAATACTGGTTTATAATTGAGACAGTTCAGCACCCAGAAAATTCCATCTGCAAAAGTAGGATCAGCCCCATCAAGTTAGGAGTCTCTGCTACAACTCAGTTTTTCTAATCTCTACAGCAAACTTACTGGGGAAGTAAAGGACAGGTAACCACTGCACTCCCGAACTCCCACTAAATGATCACCGCAGAACCTGGGATTGGAACTTTGGTCTAAGCTGCCTCACTCGCAGTTCCAGTCTGTGTTTCAGTGGAAAATTTGGAGAGAAGAAAAAATAAGAAAGGACAGGGAGTGTCAGCAGTGTTTAGACAGAGGTAGGAGAGGCAGGGGAAGAGGCAAGTAGATGTGGGCTCCCAAAGGAAAATCCCAGAAACTGAATCAAAGGTCAGGATTCTGGAGAAGGCAGCTGGCAAGGACCAGTGGAGCTGGGCTGGTGACAGAGTTTTACGACATTCACCAAGAGGGGTTGCTGGTTTCAGTCTGTGCTGGTCTTTTCCTCTGATTCCATCTTTGGCTTATCTTTCAGAAAATGAACTCTCTGTAAGCCAGAAAATTAAGTAGGGATTTTGAAGACATTTCTTTTATATTAATTGAAAATATTCTATCAATGTAACAGCCGTTCTAATTAGATATTAAATAGCCAGTCTGCATATTTAAAACATTTAGAAGCTTTTATCCCACTGAAATTAATTATATGATACTGATTAATTGCCATTCCCTTACTTTTTCCTCACAAATGAATAGGAATAATTAACCATTTCTCTAGTTTTTCCACTCTTGGAAGATATGCACATGACTGGACCTTTTTTATTGTATTTTAATTGCTATTTTTCATTACTGAAGGATGCAGCTAGATCCTGGCATTAATGTTTAATGCTCCATCTTGCCTACAATCCACAGCAAAAGGGGCTTAACTATCAAAGGATGTTTTCTACCAGTGTAGTTTAGGTTTCCATTTTTTGGTATAGTAAAGATTTTATAACAAAATTTCTAAGAAGTCTTGATAACGCAATAGCAATGAAATTCATAATTCATTTTCATACTCACAACCTGCTTCTAAAATATGCCTTGTCATTCCAACAAATAGCATCACATCCAAATAATTCAAAGATTATTTGAATTTTTAAAATTAAAGGAACAAACTTAAAAGGAATATTTTAAGCAAATGAGGGGAGTAAGAAGGCAAAAGGCACAGGACCCCAGCCCCTGATACTTGAATATGCTGTTTTAATTTTTGACCCCTCTCCACCCTTTCCACTCCCCCACAACATATGATGTCATTTTGATGTCATTTGTAATCATGAGGGAAGTACCATCTAGCTCCCACCTGGTCAGCACAGGCCGGCCAGGAGGGCTGAGCTCAGGGGAAGGGGCTACATAAGGGTGTGAGGAGGTCAAGACAATGATGCTGAAGGAAGCCAAGCCAGTGAACAGCCCCAGAGTCATGGCTTGTGGCACTGGGTTGATGCTTTCTCCACGAGGAACCACTGAGCCTGATGCATACTTTTGCCCACACTTGGAAGCGATGTTTACTCATACCTGAAGTGCAAGTCTTTAAAGGAGAACTGAGTTTCGATGATCCCAGTTGTTTTCACTCGAGAGTGTAGAACATCTTGCTCATTTGGTACATACCCGGGAGCTGTGATTCTATCTAAGTCATTCAGGTAGCTAGTAAAAACAAAACAAGATAGCAAAGATGCATGTAGATATTTAACATAGCAGTGGAAGACACCAGGATTCACTGCCAATGAATTTTTAGTGTAGCTGCCATTAACAATAGCAGGGCTATTTTTCCAACAGGGCTGCTTTTCCAACTCTGCCATCCACATCACCAGTTTGGTAGCTGGGATGTTGCCTAGCTGTGAAGCCCTGATTGTGGCACCCAGCTGGCCATGGGGAAACGTTCCTAAAGGCAGCCATTCAAGCTGCTGTAGCTGGAACCTGTACGTGAAGCATGTTGTAATAAATTCCCTGGTATTTGATTAGGAGTCTGAAACAAAATTTCTCTTTATGTATAGGACAATATGGAGGGAGAGCGAGGGATAGGAGGTTGCTTTGAATGACAGACACTAGACTATCCTCAAAATTTCATGCTTTGAATTTAGGTATTAAGGAATTTAAGAGAGTGGTGGGTTTTAATGTCATAATTTGAAACTTGTTTACTATTTCTACACAGACTGCCTGTTGAGGAGTCAGCCATTTCTCTTTTGTATCACAGTAATTCTCAGTCATTATTACCATAAAATAAGTCCCTTTTGTTTCTCATGCTGATCCACTTAGGAACTCCTGAAATTGCCGACTCAGCACTTCTGGGGCCAGAGGACTGTACCTACCCACTGTACCCACTCCCACCTTCACTTGCATCAGTGCATCCTGTGCTGTTAATCCCTCCACAAAGCCATGGTAAAAACCCAATCCTCATTAGGCTAGACACTGTCTTCTTTGTCAGGAGATCTGGGGATGTGTTGGCCAAGGAAGAAATCCCATTTTGCTATGTGCTCTAGAGGAGTCTGAGAGTAGAGGAAGGAACCTGCTCCTGACCTCTCCATCCCTGGCACACATAATGACCTTAACCAAATCTAAGTGCTTTCTTGCTTCATTGTTCTACGTTTTTCCTATTAGAGATTTAATAGCTTCATAATATGACTACTTCTGTGAAAATTTTAAATGCTTAAATACAAATAGTGGAGCTGCCTGGACTCTCACTCAGGCAGTGGCTTTACCTGCTACCCCATAGTGCTGGCCCCAGATACAAATAGTAATAGTGTGGTACTAATTTTTAAGACACATTTGGGGCCGGTGCCGCGGCTCACTAGGCTAATCCTCCGCCTAGCGGCGCCGGCACACCGGGTTCTAGTCCCGGTTGGGGCGCCGGATTCTGTCCCGGTTGCTCCTCTTCCAGGCCAGCTCTCTGCTGTGGCCCGGGAGTGCAGTGGAGGATGGCCCAGGTGCTTGGGCCCTGCACCCCATGGGAGACCAGGAGAAACACCTGGCTCCTGCCTTCAGATCAGCGTGGTGCAGCGGCCGCAGTGCACCGGCTGCGGCGGCCATTGGAGGGTGAACCAACGGCAAAGGAAGACCTTTCTATCCATCTCTCTCTCTCTCACTGTCCACTCTGCCTGTAAAAAAAAAAAAAAAAAAAAAAAAAAAAAAAAAAAGACACATTCGACCACTGCACTGAACCAAGTTTACATATATAGCTCAAACAGAAAAGTAAAGATTGGAATAACTCAGCCGGCGCCATGGCTCACTAGGCTAATCCTCCGCCTTGCGGTGCCGGTACACCGGGTTCTAGTCCTGGTTGCGGCGCCGGATTCTGACCCGGTTGCCCCTCTTCCAGGCCAGCTCTCTGCTGTGGCCAGGGAGTGCAGTGGAGGATGGCCCAGGTCCTTGGGCCCTGCACCTGCATGGGAGACCAGGAGAAGCACCTGGCTCCTGCCTTCGGATCAGCACAGTGCGCCAGCCGCAGCATGCCGGCTGCAGTGGCCATTGGAGGGTGAACCAATGGCGAAAGGAAGACCTTTCTCTCTGTCTGTCTCTCTCTCTCACTGTCCACTCTGCCTGTCAAAAAAGAAAAAAAGAAAAAAGGTTGGAATAACTCCACTGAGACAGAATTTGGGAAGCAGAATCCAGCTGCAAGTGTTCAAAAGCTGAATTCTTTCAGTGAGTAAGTTGAGGAGCTTCTGTGCCTTATCACCTAGCACAATAGCTTAAGATACAAAGTTATTTTGTCATCAAGTAATAAATTCCATAGCAATATGGGCCATTTATTCTTTAAGGATGCTTTTGTTTTTAAACTGAAAATAAACTAAGAATGGGCAAACATCTGAAAGGGAGTTTGGTCAAGGGCAAAAGAAAATCACATCTCAGAAACAGACACATGAATACTGTGAGAATTTATCATCATTGCTTTATCTAACAGTGATCATGTTTTCTTAAATCAAGATGTAAATGTATCAAACAAAGTGTTGGCAAACTTGGCTAGTTTATTTTTTTTGACTTTGGGAAGCAATTCTCTTGTGAATTTCCTATCAACCAAGTTTACATTACGGTAGATATATCATTGGTCAGTTGGCCCGTGAAGATTTAGAGGAGATCAAGCCTGTTCTGGGTGGTATGGCCGTAGACAGCCCATAGAGGTTTAAAAAAATCAATTAAACATACCTCCCAAAATAGAGATTAAGTTCATTTTAATAGTACCTAAATGAAAGTTTTTAATGCACTTTTTATTTGCATGTGTAAATGATTTCAGGCAAAGCAGGGACATTAGCAGACTGGCATATTTGCATGTGAAATACTTGTTTTAATAAACAAATACAGGATTTGAGTGTTCAGGCCAAGCTTGGACCAGACAGAGGCTCTTCATACATATGTCTCAAATGACTTAAAGATGCTTGCTTGATTCTTTTTCCAATCACATAAAAGTAGTATTTTACCTGGCAGGGCCTGTGCTAATTCTTCTATCCTGTGGAGCTTAAATAGCACACTAAGTGGGCCCCATCATCCGCCGTAGGGTCTGCATCCAAACCTTCCCCCGTTGGGTTGCCTCTGCTATGCTCCCCTCCTTCAGTTTGCTGGCACCGACAGGGTTTTCATGGTGTCAACTACAGCATTACTCTCTCTCCCGCTAATTAGTCACCTCTGTTAACCTCAACGTGGAGGATCTCCGGATCTGAGAAAAACAATGAGTATCTTACTTTCACACTCCCCAGAAAAAAAAGGAAAAGGACAATGAGAAAAAGAAACAGAGTCTGCTCTGTGCAATGCATATGATATAGTCATGCAATATGGTATCATTTTGGTTTTGCATTGACTTATATAATAATGTATTCCAGTGTTGGGAAAAAAAAAACTTGAAATTTTTGGAAGAAATCAGTGGCTTTCAATTGTTTTTCTTTGGGAGTGCTCATTTAACTTTAAGGACACCTAGGGCAGAAAAACTTTCAACTTTTTGGTTATATATGAAATATTTCTAAGATATGGGGAAAATCAGCTTTCCTGTTGTTATCCTACTGCCATGCAATGACTTCTTCCAGTAGTCTAAAATCAGAATGATATGGCAGTATTCACAAAAGAAATGCTAATCAATGCTGTTCAATTATATTTAACTTGTGGAACAGATAAATATTTGTAATAAGAATTGATAATGGCATAATCAAAATATATAACATATTTTCAGTATTTATATAAGAAGAAAGTTAAAGATTATAAAGTACAAATTAGATGACATTTTACTTGCCCATCTTAACTGTGGGATAATAAATTTTTATTATCAAAGAGCAAATAATTTGGTAAACAAAATGATCATATAATTGCTAACACTTTCCTTTCAATATTTTAATGGAAAAATAATGTTTACTGAATAACATCTATTCAGAACTAAATATACTAAATATAGCTCTTTCTCTCTGTTATTCCCCAGAACTTTGTTAAGCAACATTTTATGGGATTCTTTCATGATTTGTCTCTTTACTAATAGTGACTGCCTTCGCTTCTGATCAGTATAGACAAGCAACATTTTATACCCTACAGAGATCCCACCTTCTATTATCATGTGGTGGGAGCTGAGACACTTAGGAAGGCAATTATTCAAATTTCTTTCATTGCAGATGACACCCATTCTCTACTTCATCAGAGGGCTAAGAGCAGCTCCTTCCAGCTAAGGCAGCATGCAGATTAGAATTTGGACCTAAAATGAAGATGAATGAGTGGCCACAGAAGACTTTTATTTTGCCTGGAATTTACATGGCTTATTTTCTCTCCATAATCATTCTGTTAATCACTGATTTCCAATTTGAAGGATCATGCAAGCTTACTTGCTGTGATTCTTCATTTGTTTTGTTGTTGTTGTTTTTGACAGGCAGAGTAGACAGTGAGAGAGAGAGACAGAGAGAAAGGTCTTCCTTTGCCATTGGTTCACCCTCCAATGGCCGCCGCAGCTAGCGCGCTGCAGCTGGCGCACCACACTGATCTGATGGCAGGAGCCAGGTGCTTATCCTGGTCTCCCATGAGGTGCAGGGCCCAAGCACTTGGGCCATCCTCCACTGCACTCCCTGGCCACAGCAGAGAGCTGGCCTGGAAGAGGGGCAACCGGGACAGAATCTGACGCCCCGACCGGTACTAGAACCTGGTGTGCGGGCGCCGCAAGGCGGAGGATTAGCCTAGTGGGCCGCGGCGCCGGCTATGCTTCTTCATTTGTTTCACTCTCATTTCTGTTTTGCATTTTTTTGTTTACGTACTGCTGGCATATTGTCTTTGAGGGGGTCATTAAAAGGATTATATATTTCTTTACACATTCATATGCATGAACGGAGATATAAAAAGATGAATTAGATTGAATTTACAGACTTGTACACGATCTTACAAACATGTCATGATGGGATAAGTTAAGAACCTTTTGTTAAAACGAACTTGTAGGTCACCTTGATAATGAAATTATAAGTAGTGTTACAGCCTCCTAAACTCCTTAAAGCTAATAAATGTTAACTGGCTAATACAAGCTGAAAAAATTACATAATTTTCTTTGAAACTTCAGATGAATTCTATAGTACACAAATATCTTAGAAACCAGTACATCACTTCCTTCAGGGACTTTGTGTTATGCTCATCAATCCAATGAGCCAAAACCAGGTTGCTAATAAAATTACTGTTGGGGATGATTTCAGTAACATGAATACAGGTGAAACAAGCAACCCCAAACCCCAGCATGTATGCCACCAGTGTGTGTTAACATTGCGCACTATGCATATTTTGTTCATTATTTTAATCAAGAAAAGATACATGCAACGCATGTCTTTTTCAGGCATACCGTTTCAAAATTAGCTATTTGCTAAAGCAATCTTGTACAACAAAAACAAAGCCGGAGGCATCACAATACCAGATTTCAGGACATACTACAGGGCAGTTGTAATCAAAACAGCATGGTACTGGTACAGAAACAGATGGATAGACCAATGAAACAGAATTGAAACACCAGAAATCAACCCAAACATCTACAGCCAACTTATATTTGATCAAGGATCTAAAACCAATTCCTGGAGCAAGGACAGTCTATTCAATAAATGGTGCTGGGAAAACTGGATTTCCACATGCAGAAGCATGAAGCAAGACCCCTACCTTACACCTTACACAAAAATCCACTCAACATGGATTAAAGACCTGAATCTACGACCTGACACCATCAAGTTATTAGAGAACATTGGAGAAACCCTTCAAGATATTGGCACAGGCAAAGAGTTTCTGGAAAAGACCCGGGAGGCACAGTCAGTCAAAGCCAAAATCAACTATTGGGATTGCATCAAACTGAGAAGTTTCTGTACTGCAAAAGAAGCAGTCAGGAGAGTGAAGAGACAACCGACAGAATGGGAAAAAATATTTGCAAACTATGCAACAGATAAAGGGTTAATAACCAGAATCTACAAAGAGATCAAGAAACTCCACAAAAACAAAACCAACAACCCACTTAAGAGATGGGCCAAGGATCTCAATAGACATTTTTCAAAAGAGGAAATCCAAATGGCCAACAGGCACATGAAAAAATGTTCAAGATCACTAGCAATCAGGGAAATGCAAATCAAAACCACAATGAGGTTTCACCTCACGCCGGTTAGAATGGCTCACATGGAGAAATCTACCAACAACAGATGCTGGCGAGGATGTGGGGAAAAAGGGACACTAACCCACTGTTGGTGGGAATGCAAACTGGTCAAGCCACTATGGAAGTCAGTCTGGAGATTCCTCAGAAACCTGAAGATAACACTACCATTCGACCCAGCCATCCCACTCCTTGGAATTTACCCAAAGGAATTTAAATTGGCAAACAAAAAAGCGGTCTGCACCCTAATGTTTATTGCAGCTCAATTCACAATAGCTAAGACCTGGAACCAACCTAAATGCCCATCAACGGTAGACTGGATAAAGAAATTATGGGACATGTACTCTTTAGAATACTATACCGCAGTAAGAAACAACGAAATCCAGTCATTTGCAACAAAATGGAGGAATCTGGAACACATCATGCTGAGTGAAATAAGCCAGTCCCAAAGGGACAAATATCATATGTTCTCCCTGATCGGTGACAACTGACTGAACACCAAAAAGGAAACCTGTTGAAGTGAAATGGACACTATGAGAAATGGTGACTTGATCAGCATAGCCCTGACTGTTAATGAACAACTTAATACATTATCCCTCTTAGTATTTTTTTTGTCTGTTCTACTTAATACTACTGGTTTAATTCTGTAATTAATACACAGTTATTCTTAAGTGTTAAACTGAAATGTGATCCCTGTTAAACATAAGAGTAGGAATAAGAGAGGGAAGAGATGTACAATTTGGGACATGCTCAGGCTGACTGGCCCCAAATGGTAGAGTTAGAAACATACCAGGGGATTCCAATTCAATCCCATCAAGGTGGCATGTACCAATGCCATCTCACTAGTCCAAGTGATCAATTTCAGTTCACAATTGATCATAATGAAAGGACTAAGAGTCAAAGGGATCACATAAACAAGTCTAGTGCCTGCTAATACTAACCGATAGAATAAATAAAGGGGAGAGTGATCCAACATGGGAAGCGAGATACACAGTAGACTCATAGAATGGCAGATGTCCTAAACAGCACTCTGGCCTCAGAATCAGCCCTAAAGGCATTCCGATCTGGCTGAAAAGCCCGTGAGAGTATTTCAGGCATGGAAAGCCAAGACACTCTGGCAAGAAAAAAAAAAAAAAAAAAAAAACCACACCTAAATGAAAGATCTCCGTGAGTGAGATCCCAGTGGAAAGAACAGGTCTTCAAAGAAGGAGGTACCTTTCTCTGAAGGGAGGAGAGAACTTCCACTTTGACTATGACCTTGTCTAAATAAGATAAGAGTCGGAGAATTCAAAAGGCTTCCAGAGCCTTGGAAACTCATGACTGGAGCATAGGGAGATTACTGATGCCATAAACAGGAGTGTCAATTTGTAAAGTCAACAACAGGAGTCACTGTGCACTTACTCCTCATGTAGGATCTCTGTCCTCAATGTGCTGTACATTGTGATTTAATGCTACAACGAGTACTCAAACAGTATTTTTCACTTTGTGTTTCTATGTGGGTGCAAACTGTTGAAATCTTTACTTAATGTATACTAAACTGATCTTCTGTATATATAGAAAATTGAAAATGAATCTTGATAAGAATGCAAGGGGAGAGAGCGGGAAAGGGGAGGGTTGCGGGTGGGAGGGAAGTCATCGGGGTGTGGGGGGAAGCCAATGTAGTCCATAAGCTGTACTTTGGAAATCTATATTCATTAAATAAAAGTTAAAAAAAAAATAGCTATTTAAAATGTGCCCCTGGCTGTTATTTTTTAACATCTCCATTATGTCCCCTTGATTTTTAAAATTTCTCTTCAATTGTTATTTATTTTAATATAATAGAACGGAAAGCCATTTACTCTCCTTATTTCTGTTCACAATGCACGGTGTGAAGAATTATCGTGCCTGATTTCAGATGGTTCAACTGCAATTCCTGTCCAAGTGAGTTCACTTACTAGGCTGCTGAGTCATTGAGCTGATAAGCAGATGCTCTTTCAAAGCAGGCCTGAATTCCTGGGTCCCTCCACAGTCGTTTGATGATCTCAGCCAGCTGAGGCGTCATAGTACCGTCTTCCATGGTGTTTGCCATAGCACAAAGCTGTTGCTGGTCTTCCTACAGCAACATTTGGAGAAGGATAAAAATACGTTATTTGTAATCACACATTCTATTTTTCAATGGTGCCTTTTAATTTAAGGATTTTTATCTGATTCCTTCAGCTAATGTGTAGAATATATTTTCAAGGTATATTAAAGTCAATATATAATAAAGCAAGCCAAAATAATAAAGCCAGCATTGTGGACTCACAATGCTCCATATGATGTTGGCATCCCATGTGGACCCTGGTTTGAGTCCTGCCTCCTCCAATTCTGATCCAGCTCCCTTCTAATGGCCTGAGAAAGCAGCAAAAGATGGTCCAAGTGCTTGGGCCCCTGTACCCATGTGGGAGACCTGGAAGAAGCTACTGGTTCTTGGCTTTGGTCTGGCCCAGCCCTCCTAACCATTGTGGCCATTTGGGTAGAAAACCAGTGGAAGGAAGAACTGCTCTTCTGATATAATTCCATTTAATATTTTATAAAATTAACAGTTTAATTTTACCATTTTATTTAAAAAATCTGCCTGTAATAGGAATCAAGAATATAGCTCTTTTTGTTAAAGAGAGGCACTGTTCAGACTGAAAAACATCTTATTTCACTTTTCTTTTTGATTTTCTCTGTTAAAAGCAACTTCATCAGTTGATAATTGGGCCAATGGTCAAGGCTTTACCCTATTTTCTTGCTTCAACACAGGATGCCATTTTTTTTTATTTGACAGATAGAGTTAGACTTGGGCCATCTTCCACTGCCCTCCTGGGCCACAGCAGAGAGCTGGACTGGAAGAGGAGCAGCTGGGACTAGAACCTGGCACCCATATGGGATACTGGTGCCACAGGCAGAGGATCAGCCAAGTGAGCCATGGCACCGGCCCTGAGGATACCATTTTAAACTCTTTTCTCACTGTTAGATGGATGGGATGCAGAGTTGCAGACTTAGCAGAGTATAGCTGATCACTCTTGCAAGCAATGCCGTCTTTGGTTGATTCCACTATTAAAGTGCATCTCAGGACAAATGATGCAAGAAACAGCTGCACACACAGTTTTATCACCAAAAGGAACAAAGTGTATGGCTTATCAGCACACCTTTATAAACCAAAGTAACCCAAGCTTCCCTTTAAAATTATTCCGTTTTAATTTGCAATGATTTTATTTGCATGAGTGTTGTGAATACAGCTTACTGAAAACATTTCACTGTTATAAGTGTCTTCAATCCTAGTACATTTCCCAAAGACAAGCCATCCTCTTGTTGATTTTTGTCTATCCAAACTTTTTACTTTTTAAGTTATTCCTGCATAGCTAGACCCAAGATGACTATCTTCAGTCCAGGCTGCATAATATGAGCACGTGGGGTTTAAAAATAATAATCTCAGAAATCTGACCCAAAAACAATAATCAAGAGTTTCTCAGTGTGAAGCCTTTCAAAGATATTTTTTCAAGAATTCCTGGTGACTCAAATGTGTGGTCTGTGTTAAGGATCCCTGGCAAAATGCAGTCTTTGTGTTTTGCTTTTTTTTTAAAACTACCAGTCGTGTTTTATTGATCATAGTGCAGTCCAGTTTCTTGATGTTCCTTTGTACTTATTGAAGAGCTATATAATTTGTATAATTTGAAAAATTAGAATTTATGTTTTTAAGGGTTTTGGAATAACTATCACATCTGAATTTTTAAAACACATAAGGACCGGCACTGTGGCGTAGCGGGTAAAACCACTGCCTGCAGTGCCGGCATCCCATATGGGTGCTGGTTCGAGTCCTGGCTGCTGCACTTCCAATCCAGCTCCCTGCTGTGCCCTGTAAAAGCAATGGGATATAGCCCAAGTCTTTGGGCCCCTGTACCCATGTGGAAGTCCCAGAAGAAGCTCCTGGCTCCTGGCTTTGGATCGGCCCAGCTCCAGCTGTTGTGGCCTACTGGAGAGTGAACCAGCGGGTGGAAGACCTCTCTATCTCTCTCTCTCTGCCTCTGTTTCTCTCTAACTCTGCCTTTCAAATAAATAAATAAATAAATAAATAAATCTTTTATTAAAAAAAAACTCATAACACCAAGCTTAATAGGTTATGAAAAACAGCCAAACTGATTAAAAATTGAATTCCTACTAATTATTTTACTCCCATATTTGAGAAATTCCAGTAATTTCCCACAAAACTCAAAATCCAAATGTCTTTTTATGGTTCATAGGCTCATCAGATTTTTTTTTAAAGATTTACTTATTTATTCAAAGGGCAGAAAGAGAAAGGGAGAGATAGAGACAGGGAGAGAGACACAGGAAGATATATTTCATCCACTGGTTTACTCCCCAGGTGGCAACAATAGCAGGTGCTGAGTCAGGCTGAAGCAAGGAGCCTGGAAGTCTATCTGGGTCTCCCACATGAGTGGCAGAGACCCAAGCATTTGGAGTATCTTCCACTGATTTGGACTATCTTCCACTGATTTTCCCAGGCCCATTAGCAGGGAACTGGTTTGGAAGTAGAAAAGCTGGCACTTGAACCAGCACCCATAAGGGATGCTGGTGTCACAGGTGACAGCTTAACTTACTGCACCACAATGCCTGCCCCATTGCTCCTGAGATTTTACCCGAGTCTGTCTTCCTTTCTGTGTCCCCTTCTTCACCCCCTACTCCGTTCCTCCCTGTCCCACTTTCAAGATGTGCCTGGCTCCTTGAGCACCATGTTAGAACTCTTGATTGGTGGTCATCTCCATATCATTTTGTGACTCACTTCCTATTGTGCTCAAGTCTCTTTGCAGCACAACCTCCTCAAGAAAGGCTTCTCCAACCATCCTTTCTTCCATCATGTTCTAATCCTTACCATCTTTTCTTTTCTTTTTTTTTAAGATTTGTTTTTTATATGAAAAGCAGAATTAGGGGGAGAGAGAGAGAGAGAGAGAGAGATCTGCCATTTTCTAGTTCACTCCTCAAATGGCCACAATGGCCAGAGTTGAGCAGGTTTGAAGGCAGGAGCCAGGAGTTTCTTCCGGATCACTCACGTAGGTGCAGGAACCCAAGCATTTGGGCCATCCTCTGCTGCTTTCCCAGATACATTAACGGGGAGCTGGATCGGAAGTAGAACAGCCAGGACTGGAACTGGCACCCATATGTGATGTCGACACCACAGGCAGCAGCTTAACCCACTAAGCCACAATGCCAGCCCCACCATCATTTTCCTTTTTGCACTTAATACTACTTATCTAGTGCATATTTCTTCATTTGCCACACATCTTTCATGTAGACCATAAGCACACAAAGGCATATATTTTATAATTTTGTTCATATCTCCATTTTTAAGGTTGAACAGAACCTAACACATAGGACGTGTCCCTGAAATGTTATTGAATGAATGAATCAATAAAGTAAATTTGCTAATCAGCTTATACCTCATGTTCTAGAGAAATTTTAAGTAATCACCAATCTCTAAAATTTTAAAAATAGTGCCCTGGATATTTGAGTGATATCCTGAAGGGGTTCTATTTCCATATAATGTATGAATATTTGGAAAGACTTGGTCCTTGAATGGCTCCTTCTCTACAGGTTTCATAGCTCTGGGCCCTTTTGCATAAGAAACAAAATATATACATTTTTCTATACAGGTTATGCTGAAGTTCTTTGTCAATATTAGTGGCCTGCTGTGGTCTTAGAAGCTTGTGAAACTCAGTTTGAATTCTAGAGTCATATTTTCCAAAAAATTTGTGAAAAACAATCAAAGGAAGCAAGGTATATACAGCCTAATAAGTGAGAAATATTCGGTGAAAAATGCCAGGTGGTGTTGCTAGCAGATTTTCAGTCTTTGAGAAGGACTATTGGTCACAAATTCTCAAGTTGTTATACCATGTTTATATCCAAAGCTTATTTGGTCATGGAACTCCAATTGTAGATGATCTTGAGGAATCTGAGCTCTGGTTCACATTGTAGATTTCATTTTGTCAAAAATGATTTGATTGTCAAAAATGGCCAAAATAACAAACCATTGAGTGGGAGTGTTAGGACATTCAGTGCTCCTAAAATTCTCTCTAGAGGATTCTAATAGAATATAAGAATTCAAAGAGGATAAATAGACATTTGTTAGTTATTTTTGCTATTTCTCTTTTCCTGTTTCTTCAGCTTTGTCCTCTTTGTAAGCTCTATGCTTTTGAAATTAGTCTATCAAATATTAAGCTAAAACAAGAATAAGCCCTGTTAGCTGTTCCCCTTCACTTTCCCCGACCTGCAGATTTCACTTCTCCCCTGCTCCCCAACTACACAGTTCCTGAAAACGTTGTCTTTGACCTCTGTTTCTACAGTTTCTTCTCATTGCCCAACACACTCCATGTATTCTGAGTCAGCTACATGAAACCCCTTGACTTATCTCCCCAGGGACTCCGCATTGCTAAATCCAATGAATTTTTGAAAATTAAGCTTCTTGCTTGACCTCTCAAAGCCTTCCAACTTGCATAACCTCCCCCTGGGAACACTTTTTTGAAACTTTGTGATTTCACATACCCTGATATTCCTCTACCAAATATTCTATCATCTCTTCTTTTCCTTTCACATGACCAGGAAATGTTGGAGATACTTTAATCCTCTTACATTGCTGCTTAATACTCTTCTCCCCCTACCACCTTGTCTTCTCTGTCTAAGCACTTGACTGCTGCATCTCATGTCCTTGATGAATGTAAATTATATACCACTGTATAATAGTATGCCAACAGCATGGAGATTAAGGTCTTTAGTCAAATACATCTTACAAATGTGTATATTTGTCAAATATACAAATGTGTATATTTGACATGTACACATTGCAATTGGTTGCATAGGTGACATCCCATAGAACTTCCAAACTCAACATTTCCAAAGTCCAGCCACCTCATTCTTCTCCATCCCCTTTTAGTGTTCCCTTTCTCAGAAATTGTGACCATAAATAAGGTTCTAGCTACACAATTAGATATCCTGCCCTTTTGAAATAGCTGATGCTTTGTATTCACTTGATCAACATCAGACTTTTCCTTCCTCCAAGGACAAGTAGGAAGTCCATCTCAATTATTGCTGACCTCTCAGTATATTCCCTAGGCCCAACCTAAAGTTTGTCACATAAGCAAGCTCATTGAAAAATACATTTTCAAAATTGTGTCAGATGTGTGGGTTTCAACACAAAATTTTAGTGAGAATTCATTAAACATGATTATTGGAAAAATAATGAAATCGGTTATTTATTGGGAACTTACATTTAGCAATACTCTGTACTTAGGTGGGTTAGTGGTTATCTTTGTTTCTCTGTTTATAGTTAAGGTAATTCAATGAGAAGAACACTAACATTTGTGAAGAAACTGATCCTTAGAGAGGCTAAGCTGCTTGTCCAAATTTACAGAACACGTGATTGAAAAAAGCTCATGTACATTTCCTATCAGGATTTTGAGTATGACAAGTTGTGTGGTGATGTGCAAATAGTTATGCCAAAGAATACACACCCACATAAAAAACAAATGAAAGTTAATCTCAACTCTGGAGGCCGCACATAGGTTGTGTTTTACAAATAATCTTTTGAATAAATAATTTAAAATATGTAGAGCATGCATTGATCTTAAAATCAAATACTAAAGAAGCCAGTGTTTCTATCATTTGAAATATGAGTTATGCAGTGCTTGACAGCCGTCACATTGTTCTGATATTTGAGGACATGGGTAATCCTGCAGTGTCATGACAGTTGCTTAACGCTGCTTGAGCTAATGTGTTTATACCTCTCAATGTACACTTTGAGTAAGTTGTGCTCGTTTTTATTTTCTTGTTGGCATAGTGGCGATGATAGGTACATTATTATTTTTACTCCACATGTATGTTAGATCATTAAGACTCTCAACCAACAGATTTTGGTTCTTTAGTGCTGTTGTTACTGATTTGAAAACTGCATGAAACATGTGATGTATGTAAATCAACACATAAGGTTGACACTCCAACTTCCTTGATGCAAATACATGGAAGACTGCATGTACATATTCTAGCACCATTAAACCATTCTGATTTCAGAAGGCACACCTATTTCAATAACTATTAGTGCCAAGAAGAAAAAAATAAAATTTCCTAATCATTTTAAAAAATCCATGCATAGAGAAAAAGCCAAAAAATGTGTTTTTTTTTTTTTTTTTTTGCCCTAAATGCTAGCTACATATCAGAAGCAAACTTATCTCATTTAGGCCTTACTTTTCTTATCTTTAAATTAAGGGAATTGTACCAGGTTGTCTCTTAAGAGCCAATTTAAAATCCTGGGTTCCTAGGATTAGCAGGAGTCAGAGAGATAACTGAACTACCCTTAAATAACACGATCACTTAGAGGTTGATAAAGGATGGATGATGTTGGAATTCAGCTCCTCCAAGCTCCTCCTTTCCACTTGAGAGGGGACCCAGAGCCAGAGAAACAGGTAACTTCCTGGGGTCAGTTCTGGGGAAAGCTAGGAATGGAAGAGGAGTCCTAGAATCCTGGCTCTGTGCTTACAAACCATCTGCCTTGAGGGTTTGCATATCCACTCTTAGTTCTCTGCAGAAAAGTGACAGGAGGAAAGAGGATTTATTTTTTCCTTTCAAGTTGGCAACATAGAAAAGGCATTTTTCTTTTTATCCTAATGACTTCCAGTGATCATGTATAGTCTCTCACCTGAACATGCAGGGGAGAGACAGGAGAGGCAAGAGGTCAAAAGTTGTTTTCCTCTCTGTACTTACTGCGTTGTGTTTTTGTTTAATGTTCCTTTAACAAGGTATCTAAGAACTGTGCTGGGAACAGTTCAACTTCATCTCTGGAGGTAGCCAGCTGCTTCTGGAAGGGACCTATGAAAGTGGGTGAGTTCTTCCTGTGCATTGTGTTGGTACTCTCTTTTGTGGGTGGGGTTGACTATTGTTCTTTGGGAGTAGCACCATATGTTCATTCACCAACAAAAATAGCATTTTATATTTGCATACACATGGTTTTAAAATAAATGTGTTTACAATACATTCTAATGTAAAATAACCATACTACAAATTGTATAATGGAACAAAAATGAACTTGTTTATATGCTACCTTATAAGCAAAACTATGACTACTTGAGTTTATTTGATGCACAGATATTTCAGTTATTCACACAACTTTGAATTCTTTTTTAAAAATGTTAGCATCATAAAATAATCATTTTCCTATTGCCACATAGCCTTTATAATTATCATAGAATATTAATGATAATTATAGGGTAAAAATTTTAAGTCTCCATGAAATGACAATTAGATTAAGAAAATAAATGTAGAATATTTCAGATTATGTTTTATGTAACAAACTCATTTGTAATTTAGCAATCATAAACAATATTTTTCTTATAGTGTTGTATTGGTTATTAGGCTTGATCCTTAGGATAACAAATAATGCTGAAAAGATTATAGCACCTAATGAAAAATACAAGCTTCAATAATGGGAAGATAAGAAACCTTACACCAAAAGCAATTAATGTTTCTGAAATTATTTTTTACATTACTAACATATTTTTGTAGATTAGTATAACAAACTTATTAAGTCCTACTCTTTCTGGCTCCGACTCCTTTGCAGGATCTGTAATGACCATTATTTGCATACTTACTGCACTTCTGGGATTTACATAATCAATCCCCAGGGTCCCCATAGCTTTCACAATAGCTAGGATGGATTGCAAGGTGTTGCTGTAAATGACTGCTTTGAACTCCATGCATTCTTGTGCAGTGTAGCCATTCTTGTGGATGATCCTATAATTGAAACATGGAAAGATTTTGTAAATTGAACAGTTGATTGTTCTACTAAAACACTGCAACCACAAACTGCTGGAATACAATTACAGTGTATCTTCATTTAAAAAGGAAGAATTCTGACTACATATATATGTTAAATCTGACCAATTTATGCCTTTGAAAGTTTATTAATCAATATCCTTTCATAATATTTCCTTTTTCTGTACCAGCCATGACAAATATGAAGAAATTTGTTTGCAAAAAAAAAGCTTTCTAAAATCATGAACCTTTTACTTAGAAAGCTGATTTTTTCTCAAAAGGAGAAAAATTATGGAGTTCTGAAATTTGCTGTTTTTTACCCCATGATGCCTAGAGGAAGTGAAGTCATTTAGTAAAACATTCTTGTCTTTTCCTATCACTTAAGGCGCACTGGAAAATAGGAGTGTCTGCTTTCTATTTACAGTTTTAACAAAGGCACTTTTTTCCTGCAGGTAATTGCACTCTGTTAAATCCCTTGTCACTTCTCCATCTGTGTACGTGCCACTGAGTTCTCAAAGTTGAAATGACCAGACATTCTATTTGGCTGAACTCTTCTCTTCCTTCCACTCATTCAGGCAGAAAAAGTCAAGGTTTTACTAGTAGTTTTGGAATAATAGCTCAAAATAGATTTATGTATTATAAGCTAAAATATTTGCTTGTGCCAACTATAGTTTTTTGCTTCTGTATTATATAATATGTTCCTGTTCCTTTCTACTGTTACTTCTTGTTGTTTTTGCAATGCTTTCTGTTCATTTTTGAATGCAATATTTCTAAAGATTTGTGTTGCATCTATGCACATAAAAGCTTTGCTGAAGGGGAAAAAGCATAAGTGCTTTTTAATATCTTTGACAAAATTATAACCTTCAAACACAAGGCTTTGGAACTAAAAAGAGTAAAGGCAGTGCCTGTATTTATGTTTTTTAAAAATAAATTTATTCGAAAGGGAGAGAGACAGAGAGAGAGCCAAGAACTCAATCCAGGTCTCCCACTGGTATGGCAGGGAACCCAAGTACTTGAGGGGTCACCTGCAGTCTCCCATGGTGCAAGTTTACAGGGAGCTAGAACTTGGTGTAGATCTGGGACTTGAATTTATGCAGACATCAAAGTGAAGTCTTGACTTGTAATGGCCACCCCTATTTATTTCTTAATTGACTCATATTTGATTAGCAATAATTGCCGTACTTCTATGTTAAAACTGGCCAATATTTGTATTGCTGCATTAAACAATTAAATAGCTTAAATAAACAAGTAAAGCAGACAATTAATTAAACACTGTAGAAAGCACAATAAAATATCTCTAGGGTTGACTAGGAATAAATTCTTTAAGGAAATTTCAACTCTGTCTAAATTTGAAATTGGAACATTATTTTAATTACGAAGTTAAAGTGGCAGTTACAAATAGGCGTGGCATGTTTGGCTATTCTTGCTTAAACAAGTTCTAATAGCTGTTCTCATCAGTGGGAGAGGAAACATCTATCACAAAGCAAAGTGATAAGATCAGAATTTACAAGTCTAGTTGAGGTTGGATGTTAAGCAACATTCAGCAACATGTTTTTCCTAGGAGCTGCATTAGTACACGTCTGTGTGAAAGAGTGCTCTACCGACGAGTCGGTTCCTAAGTCTGCTTACAGTAATAGGCTTTCCTGGGCATTTTCTGTAACTCGCTATACTATAACACACTAAGGAGAATGGATGAATTACGTGTCTCTCCTCCTTGGAAATAAGTAGACTACAGCTCCGCAGTAGCCAATAGCCACAGTGATTAGAGGTAGATTAAATTAAAAATTCCAGTTCCTCGATCACACTAGCCACGTTTCCAATGGCTGGTAAAGCCCACTTGTGTCTAGGAGCTCCATATGGGAGAGCCCAGGCACAGAAGCTGCCTGTTATTGTGCATGGTCCCATTGGAGAGCCCGGGTTTTGGGAAGGAAGAATATATAAACAAATTTTGGTGCAGCATTCCAATGTATGACGACAACATTGGTATGTGTGGAAAGATAGAGATGAAAAGAAGTGATGTGAGGTATTAGGGAAACCTCCTAGGAGGAGTCACAATTAGATGGATTTTCAAGCATCAGTAGTTATTCCCAATTTGTGAAAAGGTAGACCATCCCAGGCAGACTGATTAGAATATATAAATACGAGCTTGCAACAATCAAGATTTCAGTATGTGCCAAGAACTGTGGTGAGGGCTTTGTATGTCTTCTTATTTCCTACATTGAAATTACCACCTGCATTTTATAGGCAGGGAATGTAGGCATAGATAAATTAAGTATATAGTCCCAATTTATTCAACAGACAGGCAGACAGAGGGAGTGGAAGCTCCCATCCACTAGTTCATTCCCCAAATGCATGCAACAGCAAGGCCTTGAAGCCAGCAGCTGGGAACACAATCCAAAAGGGCAGGCTGTATGGATAACACAGTGGCAGGCAGAATAGGGAAACAGAAACTACTTAAGATAAGTAATCTGGATCAGAAATGATGAGATTTTAAACTAAGGCAGTGAAAATGCAGATAAATGATGTGTTTGTAGATAAATTGTGTAGATGTGGCATGACTTGGTGAGACTGAGAGCTCAACGTGGCCATACGAGATTGATTGCTTTGAAGGCTGGTATGTCTGTAATTTGTTTATGGGAATTAGAGACAAGTTTAATGTTCTTTATTCGATTTGTTTCTAGCCAGAGAATGTAGAGGTGGATGGATTTACTCCTCCAGATTAGGTAAAGTGTCTGAGTTTGAAAGAAATATTCTGGGATGGTCCTCTTGCAGATGCTAGAGAAAAACCAAGGGACCTCAGGAGCTCTAATTTTATGGATGTGCAGAGAGAAAGGGGAAGGAAGAGCATGTGGTACATTAGAAATGTCAATTTTGGGGATGCAACCTGAGGACAGAAGAGGTGGAACAGAACTGGGAAAGATAGTTCTCCTAGAAGATGTGCAACAGCTTTAAAAGGGAAAAGACCAATGGTATCAAATAGAATTTAGATAAGGCAATAAGAATGCTTCACAGGACAGATGTTAGGCCTGGACGTTAAGAAGCAACTTGGGATGCTGGCATCACATATGGGAGTGCTTGGGTTTGAGTCTTGATTCTAATCCGGATTCCAGCTTCCTGATAATGCACACAGTGTAAGGCAGCAGTCAATGGCCCAAGTATTTGGGTTCCTGCCATGTACATGGGATACTTGGACTGATTTCCCAGCTCATGGCTTCGGTCAGCAAATGTGAGCTCACTTTGTCCCTCCCTCTGTCTTTCTCTCTGCCTTTCAAATAAATAAAATCAATTAAAAAAAAAAAAAAAACAACTAGTCCAACAGCCAGCCACTCTGCTTCTGATCCAGCTTTCCTTTAATATACCTGGTAGGCAGTGGGCTCAAGAGCTTATGTTCCTGTTAAGGGTAAGGGATGCCCACATGGAGTTTCAGGCTTCTGGCTTTGGTCTGTTCTGTCCTTGGCTATTGTGGGCATTTGGGAAGTGAACCAGTGGGTAGAAGATCTCTCTCTCTCCTCCTCTCTTTCTCTGTGTCACTCTGACTTTCAAAAAAAGAAATATTTTAAAAAGATACTACCTTCTTAGAAAGTGATATAAATATCTTTGCCCATAAATTTTCATGTTTTATGTATTTGGATGTTATTATTTTCATGATTGCATATTTTTAAATTACTCAGTTATGGAAAATTCTGAGATATATGTAGAAAATCAGTACTTAACGATTTTCCCAGTTCATTGTGTATAGTGAAAAACTAGTTCTATAAATTTCATGTATTACATAATTTTACAAGTAGTGATAAGAAACACATTTTTCAAAATGTCATCTTACTAGATAATATTTTTATTTTAAACATTTTTATTTATTTGTATCTTATTTGAAAGGCAAGAGAGACAGAGTGAGAGAGTGACAGCGAGAAGAGAACTCTTCCATCTGCTGGTTCACTCTCCAATGCTCACAACAGTGAAGCCTGGACTAGGCAGAGGCCAGGAGCCTGGTGCTCAACCCAGGCCTCCCACATGGGTGGTAGGGAGCCACCTATTTGAGGCATCACTGCTGCCTACCAGGGTCAACTTTAGCAAGAGACTAGGACTATATCCTGCTCTTTAATATGGGATATTGGTGTCCCAAGTGGCATCTTAACACATATGCCAGCCCTTGAGGTATTATTTTAAAATTAGTTTGCTAATTTACTCATATGAAAAACATGTCATTATTGATTTAATTTTTATATTTAATAAATAGTGCAATTAAACTAAAATATGTTTTATTTATCCATTTAATTTTGTCTTTTGTGAACTGTTCATTGTTTCTTTTTTTAAGATTTATTTATTTATTTGAAAGGAAGAGTTACAGAGAAAGGGGGAGAGAGAGAGATCGTCTATCTGCTGATTCACTCCCCAGATGGCCTCAATGGTTGGAAGTGAGCCAATCTGAAGCCAGGAGTCTTCTCTGGGGCTGCCATGGGGATGCAGAGGCCCAAGGAGTTGGGCCATCCATCTTCTACTGCTTTCCCAGGCCATAGCCGAGAGCTGGATTGGAAGTGGAGCAGCCAGGACTTGAACCAGCGCCCATATGGGATGCTGGCACTACAGGCAGCAGCTTTAATCGCTACACCACAGCACTGAACCCTGTTTATTGTGTCTTTCCATTTGTTGTATTGGGTAGCTTATTATTTTAGTTAAAAGTCTAAAGAACTTTCTATATTAAAGTAGTCAATTATTTAGCTGTCTATCATGTTTATCATAGTTTTGTCTTGTTTTTAGAAATTCCATTTGTGATTTAATAAATTACAAGTTTTCCTTTTTTATACAGCCAATAACTGATTTTGTTTTACTTCATTGAAGGTCATAGAAAACAGAGAGGTCAAAAAGGATAATAGAGACCAAACCATGGTTTAGATGGTAAACCGAACACTGCTGTTCACCTGGGACTTTTCCTCATTTAATACATCCAAAACACATAATGAAAAATATTCCTTCTTTTCTTCTGCTTCTGCTGCATCTTTAGCAAAAATTGTCCTTTAAATTTTTCTGTTATTGAGAGAGCCATGAAGTTTCATCCATGCACCTCCACCTATCAATCCTCATTTTATTAACTTAGATATTAATGAATTACAGTACTTCGGTGTTCATTATTTTCTTACTAAGACATTCAGGTCTAGCTAATTCATAAAAAGCAAAAAGTAGAGAAGATCATACAGTGACATTGAAATCCATGCTGGTGATCATTTAAAATATGCTTTTTGTTCCCAAAGTAGGCTAAATATCAATGAAGTTCAAGCTTATATTTTCTCAAAAAATCAAATGCCTCACTGAGTGAGACGTTTTGAAATGTTTCATGGGTTTTGCCCATAGTAGTGCAATCCTAGACCATTCCCAGCTCACTATAATTACAATACAGCTGCTTTTCCTGTTTTTCCCATTGAGAGGCAACGTTTGGAGGATAAACGCCAAGTTACCCTATTCCCTGTCTGCACTGCTTTCTACGGAAGGTCAGAGGACATGTCTGCACAGCCCTGTGACAGCCCTGCCACTGCTTGTGATTCAGCACGCAGCACTGCGGACAGCATTTAGGTCTGGTCAACCACATGGACAGACATCGCATACGAAGCATCTGAGAGTTGTGCACCTACTTCATTTGCTTAACGATAGTACTTTTTCCAGATTCCCCTGCGCCTGCAACAGAAAGAAGGAATTGTTAGCCGCGGACACAGGACATTGGTATAGATACTAAATCCTGACCATCAGTTGCCTCTCCGAGTGTTTCTTCTAAAGCAAGTAGCATATACCATTCGAGAAAACCGTGTGACTGCATTTGAGCATAATTCAGAGAGCTTCCAGCTTAGCAAGCCAAGGAAGTGCTGCCCATTTCACAGCCGCTTACGTTCTCAGAATATCTTCTCATATATTCTATTTGGATCAATGGTAAAAGAAAAATATTAGACAATAATTTTTTGTTTACAAAATGGTTTACATTCTATTCTGACTGAGGGGTGGGCTGTTGTCCACAGCTCTGTGCATTCTTTTGTGCACTGGTACAATCCCTTCTGTTTACACGAAGAAAGGTTGTAATAACAGTAAGCAAAACTAGGAAACCTGTGGGGTGAGTTGATCTGGGAGTGTCTCACATGGGTTTCCCTGCCTGGCTGCAGGGTGTGATGGTGGTGGCAGATGTGAGGGGCAAGGAGCTGGTAGTGACACCACAGAGAAACATTGGCATTTCTCCAGAACACTTACTACAGGTGACTCTATAACATTTAAAACTATTTTGGCCGGCGATGTGGCTCACTAGGCTAATCCTCCTCCTGCGGCGGCAGCACCCCGGATTCTAGTCCCGACTGGGGCACCGGATTCTGTCCTGGTTTCTCCTCTTCCAGTCCAGCCCTCTGCTGTGGCCCGGGAGTGCAGTGGAGGATGGCCTAAGTGCTTGGGCCCTGCAACCGCATGAGAGACCGGGAGGAAGCACCTGGCTCCTGGCTTTGGATCAGCATGGTGTGCTGGCTGCAGCACGCTGGCTGCAAGCGGCCATTGCGGGGTGAACCAAAGGAAAAGGAAGACCTTTCTCTCTCTCACTGTCTAACTCTGCCTGTCAAAACAAACAAACAAACAAAAAAAACTTTATTTATAATTCTTAAAAGACAAGATACAGACCTTAAATGAAAGCTCAGTAGTTGTTTCAGGCTGTCTCAATGCCTTTTCAGGGTATTTCTTGAATCTCTTTTGCCATTAAGGAATTTTTTTTTTTTGAAAAATGAAAACCAAGAAGTGCTGATAAAAGGATGAATTGAGGTTTGACTCTGCCCTACTCCCCTGTGTGTGTGTGTGTGTGTGTGCACTCACGAAGGACTTCAGCAAGCCCTTTAACATTTTATTTCCTCATTTATGAGGATACTTCAAAAAGTTCATGGAAATGTAATTAAAGATTTTTTGTGTGAAAAAATTTTAAAATCCACACATAACTTTTTTTTTTTAATTTTATTTGATAGGTAGTGTTATAGGCAGTGAGAGAGAGAGACAGAGAGAAAGGTCTTCCTTCTATTGGTTCACCTCCCAAATGGCCTCCATGGCCGGAGCTATGCCAATCCGAAGTCAGGAGCCACGTGCTTTTCCCTGGTCTCCCATGCAGGTACAGGAGCCCAAGCACTTGAGCCATCCTCCACTGCCTTCCCAGGCCACAGCAGAGAGCTGGACTGGAAGAGGAGCAATTGGGACTTGAACCCAGTGCCCATATGGGATGCTGGCGCCACAGGTAGAGGATTAGCCAAATGAGCCATGGCGCCAGGCCCCACACATAAATTTTTCACAACATAAATTTTATATGAATATTTGAAAAATCTATATAAACTTAGAATGTTTATCTCAGAAGATCATTAGAAGACTATATTAACTCAGCAAGCATGAAATTCTTTGCAAACCATGGAACAAACATAGAGCAATGTCATCTGAGATTTCAAGGATCTCAGAAGCACAGAACAATCTAATATCCTATTATGGATACTCCATATGTATTCAGCAAAGATTTGGAGCATTTGTATGTCTATGTGGACAAAGAGTGCCAACTTACTGACTCATACCATAATTTATCAAAATTATTTTGAAATATTTTATAAATAAACATATATAAACTAAAATTCTAAAATTGTAGAGGAAATACATAGATTAGAAAAAATCTTCACAGCCTTGAACTAGTTTAAAAAATCTAGTAGATAATATATAAGCCAATGAAAAGTAAAATTTAGATTAATGGAACCCAGTCAAGGTTAGGAGTAAAAAGCAGCAAGCCCCTAACTAGGAAGAAGTATTCTCAACATGCTTGGCAGACTTAGGATAAGCAACCAGCGACCTGAGTGCAAAAGGACTCAGGACAGTTAAGGCAAAATATCCAAAATGATTGAGAATATGGGATATTCGTAAGAAAAAAAATCTAAAAATGACTATGACTCGAGAATGAAAATAAAAGGTGAATAAAACTTCTGCAATACATAGGCTGTGGGTAGAACATAGAAACAAACTAGAAATTTTACTTATTACTATGATTTGCATATGGTTTATCATGTCTGAAACTCATGCTGAAATATCCCCATTATGAGATATTAAGAGGAGGTTTGGGCTCTGATCTCGTGAATGAGCTGATCAATTCATGCAATTAAAGGATTAATGGGTTAATGGTTCATCTCAAAAGTCTCTCTGCTTCTCAAATAAATAATTCAACAACAACAACAACAAAGTGTGAGTGTACTATTAAAGCAAATGTGTCTGGGTCTTTTGGGTCTTGACCAGAAAAGTGAGTCGAAAGAAACTTTTTCTTCTTTAAAATTGTGGTATTGTGCCATTAACAAGAGAATATGAACACTAGTTTATGAATCTTAGACATACAGGGAAGAGAGGAGGGAAAGGAATCCAGACCACTTTCTGAGGTTTGGAAATTCTTGTGTTATAGACAGAAGGAAAGCAGGGTATCATCAAAAGTTGAGGAATTCTGGTAATATAAATTAGATCTTAAAAGTTTGAGATAAAATCACCAATAAATCTCTAAAGAGGAAAAGTCAACATTTTATAATTCTATGAGAACAGGTCTTCCATGAAAGCATATCTCCTGGATCTCAAATAAATAAGTTATTGAGCTACATGGACCAACAGCCTGATCTAAAAAGCCAGTGAATATATTTTTCATCCACTGATACTGATTTCCGTGTCTCTAGGGAAAGCAAAGGGCTTACACCGTTACTGGCAGTTCTATGAATTGGGTCATAGAGCATATTCGAAGACTCAGTGTGCCTGCCAATTCTGGACAGATTTCAAAGTTACACAACTAAAGCAATTTCCAGACTTCCTACGGAAAATTCAACTTCCAGAAAACTAACATAGAAGTACCCTTTACCAGTACAGAAGTCCACTTACTTGTTTTACCAAAATTAGGATTTCATGCAAGCAAAAGTAATATGACTTTTGGTAACCCCAAATCTCAGAATTCCATTTGAATTATATTCAGGCATATTTTGAATCAGAGCAGCCTGTTCATCTATTTCAGTTTTTAGCCCCTCTCACCCATTTGATTTTTTCCCCAATTTACTTTCACTTTTTTAGCCAGCACTTTTGCTAGATACTTACAAATTATTCATATATTTTTTTTTTCTCATTTGTCTCCTTCACTGCAAGGTAAATCCCAAAGGGCAAGGGTCCTTGTTTTGATCACTGATATATACAAAGCACCTAGGACTTTGCCTAACTCATAAGGTAATCTCAATAAAACAAATGAATTTAAATGCATACTTTAAAAGTAAAATTTTGCTTTTTGTGTTATGTGTCACAATTTTCTTATACAAATATTACCGTAAAGGGAAGGTGTTTGGCCTCGTTGTTGGAATGCCAGGTAGACGTCCATAGCCCATAATAGAGTGGCTGGGTTGGAGTCCCAGCTTAACTCCTTCGAATTTCCCGCAAATATGTATACTGAAAGTCAGAAGTAGTAGTCTCTGCTGCCCACTTACAAGTCCTGGATTGAGTTCATAGCTCGCAGGTTCATCGCCAGCCCAACCCCAGCCATTGCAAGCCTTTGCAAAGTTAACCAGATGATAGGAAACCTGTCTGTGTCTGTCTCTTTGCCTCTCAGTAAATAAATTTTTAAAAATTTTCAAGAAGAAATATTACTGTATAATTTACTATTTTCTCTCAAGCCTTGATGAACATAAATAGCTACATTTATAGTTAATTTTATTTAGCAACAAAATTTTTGTTGTTGTTCAAGACATGGAAATGTGTCTGGTCCCTGCAGTTGTCTGAAACAGCTGCCTCACTCCACATGATACTGAAGAAATGAGTGTGGAACTGTAGGAAACAGTGTGTCATTTCCTGGTGAAAATATATCAGGGTTCTTCTAGAATCTCATGAAAAATGTAAATTTTGAAAAACTTTGCATGGATTTCAAAAGTTTTTGCAACAAAATCAATTTTTAATACACTACTTCCATGAATTTTTTGAATTACCTAAGACTCCAGAATACTTATTGTAACTTTATCCTGGTGTGCTCTGTAGCACAAGTTGTAAAATTTGAAAACAAAATTGATGAAGGCTAAATTCAACCAAAACATTTTGAAAATACTTTTTCTTAGACAATATAATCAAACACAAACTGACAGATTGGGCAGACCCATTCATATAATTGTGGCTGTTGTGCCCAAAATGAACCATTTGAGAATAAAATAAAATCGTATTACAATATCACCTCACCTATTTTCAGAAGACAAATGCCTGTACTCTTCTGCATGGCTGAGAGTTATTTGTTTGCAAGAGTGGCAAGAGTGCATTAAAACTGCTTTGCAAAAACATTATTTCACGCTTCAAGGAAGTTGCAATTTGCTCTAGTATGTGTGCATCACTTTAAGTGGGAAGTTATGCAGAAAGATTTTAGAACTATCCTTGATCGATTTTGTTTCAAAATCTCTGACGACAGAAGTGAATATCAGAAATTAAAGTCTCTTCCTATTTAGGTGACAGATTTGGAGAGTATTTTACTTCTCTGATTTTTTAAAATTTTCATTTTATTAAAATTTACAGTTATAGGAGTATTAGTGGAAAGTCAATAAACCCAGTAGGAACTGTAGAACTTGACCATGCAAGTGTATTTAGTGTTGTATTCTGTTGAATCAGAGCAGAAATATTGGGGAAAATACTGTGACAAAAACTTGAGAATGAAAAAAAAATGTCTCATTTTAGAAACCAATTGACTTTCCTTAAAAATGCAAAAAAAAAAAAAAAATAGAAAGACCTACCTCAAGTGCACATGTGAATACAAAATGTTTCCTTGGAGGCTGGGCGGCATAGGAAGGATAAAGGGAGTATAGATTAAAAACAGGGGGATCTGGGTGTGGCTTGTTGACTGTGACAAATATGTCACTCTAATATAAAATAATAATAGAAGAAGCTGAGTGTGGAGTATATAAAACTCTTTAAATCACTTCACTTTTTTTTGTTTTGTAAGTCTAAAACTATTCTGTAACAAAAAGTTTACAGTGCTATACTCTGTGATTTTTACAATGATGTGAAAATAACTGAAACTGTTTCCATTTAAAATAATTATATACATTTATAATATTGAGAAAAACTCAAGTTAAGAGTTTTCCAGAATTACCAGCATGTGTTTCATGGGCAAATTCTGTATCAACTAAGAACCACTGTTGGGAGAATAATAATTTAAAAAAAAAAACAACACCTCAACCAAATTGCATCTTATTTACACTGTATTATTTAGTCAAAAACTTATCATAAATTGGGAGAAAAATGGCTTTTAGACTATGTCAGAACATTAATGTACATTCAGAATATGAGTCATAAATACAGCTGTTCCCTGTGATCTGTGAGAAATTGGTTCTAGGACTCCTACAGATACTGAACTCTGTGAATTCTTAAGTATGTTACATAAAATGTCATAGTGTTTAAATATCCTATGCACACCTTCCTGTATACCTTAAATCATCTCTAGATTAATTATAATATGTAATGCAATGCAAATGCTAGATATATAGTCACTATGTTCCATTATTTAGGGAACAATGACAAGGAAATAAGGCTTATACATATTCAGTACAGATGCAAAATTTTTCAAATATTTCTGGTGCATAAATGGTTGAACCCATAGATGTGGAACCTCGGACAGAGGTTTACTATATGGTCGACTGGTAATCACACTGATGACATCAGGACCTGGCATTGAAAAATTATTTCTGAGGGCAGAAGGAGTGTTGTGATATACCCGTTCTTTGTAATTTAGCTGGTGATTCATGATGTGTCTAAGGTTGAACAGAATACTTAGCCTTTAAAAAATAGTGAGTGATTTTTAATGAAACTACACATTACAATGAATTTGTCCTTAAATTTTTTTTTTACAAAGACATTTTATAATGTATCTGGAACATCCCTGGCCTATGCATTGACATCAGTGTTCAAGGGAAATCTCCAGAACGGTGAACTATGCCATTAACAGGAACCTATCTAAAAATCTCTTTTATTATTAGGAGCCCTGTTACAAAGTTATTTCAGAAGTAAATGACTGAATTCCATTCTCAGACTGATTCTTGGATTTAGATCACAGTAGCCATTCCATTTCTGTAAGATGAGACCATGTCACAGAGCCAAATATGCACATTGTACCAGCATGTTCACATATGCTGCGAGTTTCCTGAAATAATCTCTCTCTTCCAAATTGTGGTCATTACTGACATTATTTTCTAGGTCTGAGACATCCAAGGAATTTTGACAAGGTTGTTTCAAAGTGGTAGCTGTTGTGTACTTTAATACTTGTAAGCTGTTTTATTTTCAATAAGAATAAATTAAGGATTTTGTTCACATTTTTATTTGTAAATATCAAGAAACAATGGTAAAGCTGCCCAATAGTTACACCTGGAAATGAACTTCAATCGAACACACAAAAGGCTTACTTGTTCATTTGGTACATACAAGTGTTAAAACAGGTAAAATGAGGTTAAAACCTTTAATTTATAATCGTACCTGAGATAATTTTGCAGGACGTGTTGAAATCATAGAATTGTACATTGGAAAGAGACCTTAGAAATAAGTCAGCTGTGCACAGCCTTTCATGCTATGCATAAAAGAGTCTAGCAAAGATTAAAATAATCATCCTAAATTCCAGATTCATCTTAACACAAAGAAACTACATCTCCTGACTTCCAAATTAATACTATGTTACATTACTTTCTTTTTAGGTATGCACTAATAATGTCATTATTAAAATGGTTTCAGCATTTATTTTATAAATTCTTAGGATGCACTTTTTAAAAATTATTATGAAACAGTACACTGTCATAGATGTACTGGTATCCTGGTGTCAGTTTATCATTCACTGGTAGACTGTTGTAATGAAGAATTTTTAGCACTGACTTTTTTTGAACCTACTTAATTTTTTTATACTCATTATTCCTCCTCCTTATAGAGCGATAGTAAAATTCCCTCTCTCTTCCATTCAGAGGCCTTTCAAATAGTCTGTTCTCCTGGTGGGAAAATGGAATAGACAAGCTCAGGTTTTGTGAACAAATAGATATGGGCTTGCACTAATTTGTGACATTCAGTAGGTATCTTGATTAATCTCTCTGAGTGTCAGTTTCATCTTTTATAAAATTTGGCTATTAATATCTACCTCATAAGGCTTTGGAAGATTAAATTACAGATATAAATTACCTAGAACATATTCTAAACTAAAATATGGTTATAGTGATCTTGCAACATTTTCTGTTATCTGAAGAATGTGCTCATGTCTTTTTAAAGAAACTGTTCAAGTATAATATGTTCCATTCTTTTAATCCTTATATGTGGAATATGATTTTAAAACTCTTAGCCCCTATATCACATCTCTTGTAAGAGTCAATGTTCTTCTGAAATACTGTCTTCTTGTGCTTTAGTTTTTAGATTTATGAACTGCACTCATGTTCTGATATAAGAGGATCAGGATGCAATCTCGGTTTGCTTGTTTTTACACAGAATACTCTTCTTGATAGAGACCATGGCTAGTTTGCCTTCTTTGTTTTTGACTTTGTAGTTTTATCACATTTTTTAAAATCTACATTGAACTTGCAGCACTTAAATTTGTTCTACTTTTTTCACATTTATGTATATAATTGATTATGGACCTCAAAAAAGATATTTATTAAATTCTATTTTGTCTTTTTGGGGCAAGTGTTTCTGCCAGTTGACTTTATGTTGCCTCTCTGTCCTTCTAGAATAATCTTACTCAACTTTGAAATGTATGCCTTACCCACCTTCACTCAAATCTCTGATAAAGAGTGTTGAAGAGAAGGTCAAGGGCAGGATAACGTGTATATCCCAACCTGGAGTCTATTCTCTTAACAGGAAACCCATTAATCGTGATAAGCCCTTGTTCACTGTCCGAGGTCAACAATGTCCAATGTTCGTCATCAAGTGTGGTGATTACTGAAATTTCCTGTACATACTGTTTGTAGGTTAAGGGAATTCACTAATATTTTTAACTTGGTAAGTATGTTTTTATCAGGAATGGTTGAATTTTTAAAAAAATTCATTAAAGTTTATACTTACAACATAATTATGATTTTTCTCCTTTAATATAATTTTATATAGTGTTAATTTATATTCTGAGAGTATTTCATCCACGCATTCTTGGGATAATACCTCATCCAACCCTCCTTTTTGTTTAAATTTGACATGTTTTGCATCAATTTATCAATATTTGCTTTGGTTTTTGTACCTATGCTGTGAGAAAGATTGGCCTGTCATTATCTTTGTCAAATTTTATTTTTATTGTCAAGAGTTATCAAATAATGAACAACATTTTCTAAAATAGTTTATGTAGTTTTTAATGAACTGTCATTGGGCTACTTGATAGAATTCATTTGTAAAGCAATTGGAATGAATATGCTGATACATTGGTACATTTTCTTTTTCCAGAAAATGATGATACAAAGTTTGTTTATTTTTCCTGGATGCTTTATTTTGCTATGTTAAAACAACCTACAGAAGCTTGAGAAAATGGTATTTTAGAAACCTGTATTTTATATCCTTTACCAATTATTGATGCTTTGTCCTATTCACTTACTTTTCATACACACACACACACACACACACACACATATATATATATGGAATTATACATATATATAGGCACTCATTTTCATAAATTTTGTTTTCTTGCATGGTCAAGTTCTACAGTTCCTACTGGGTTTATTGACTTTCCACTAATACTCCTATAACTGTAAATTTTAATAAAATGAAAATTTTAAAAAATCAGAGAAGTAAAATACTCTCCAAATCTGTCACCTAAATAGGAAGGGACTTTAATTTCTGATATTCACTTCTGTTGTCAGAGATTTTGAAACAAAATCGATCAAGGATAGTTCTAAAATCTTTCTGCATAACTTCCCACTTAAAGTGATGCACACATACTAGAGCAAATTGCAACTTCCTTGAAGCGTGAAATAATGTTTTTGCAAAGCAGTTTTAATGCACTCTTGCCACTCTTGCAAACAAATAACTCTCAGCCATGCAGAAGAGTACAGGCATTTGTCTTCTGAAAATAGGTGAGGTGATATTGTAATACGATTTTATTTTATTCTCAAATGGTTCATTTTGGGCACAACAGCCACAATTATATGAATGGGTCTGCCCAATCTGTCAGTTTGTGTTTGATTATATTGTCTAAGAAAAAGTATTTTCAAAATGTTTTGGTTGAATTTAGCCTTCATCAATTTTGTTTTCAAATTTTACAACTTGTGCTACAGAGCACACCAGGATAAAATTCAAAATTTATCAGTTACTTTCCCCATCAATTTTTTTTTTTGACAGGCAGAGTTAGACAGTGAGAGAGAGACAGAAAGAAAGGTCTTCCTTTTTCTGTTGGTTCACCCCCCAAGTGAAATCTACAGCCAACTGTTACAGCCAATTACTGTGCCAATCCAAAGCCAGGAGCCAGGTGCTTCCTCCTGGTCTCTCATGCGGGTGCAGGGCCCAAGTCCTTGGGCCATCCTCCCCTGCCCTCCCGGGCCACAGCAGAGAGCTGGCCTGGAAGGGGGCAACCGGGACAGAATCCGGTGCCCCAACTGGGACTAGAACCCAGGGTGCCGGTGCCTCAGGCAGAGGATTAGCCAAGTGAGCCACGGTGCCAACCCATCTGTATTTTAAAATGTGTCTTCTAAGAAGAAAAGAAACAAAACTATAATACTATTTTCATTCCTAAAATTTTTCATAGTAATCCCCAAGGGTGTCAAATAGTCTCCCTCCCTCTCTCTCTCTCTCTGTCACTATTCAAATTTTTCAATTATTTCAAAAAAAGGTTTTTCATTCTTACCTTTTTTTTTTCCCTGGACTCAAGGTCCAATCAAGCCTGCCACATTTGCTTTGTTGTCCAGATATTTAAACTCTTAATTTAGAATATTTCCCTTGTAATATTATTTTCTTTTCTTTTTTTTAAAGATTTATTTATTTATTTTTTACTTGAGAGTCAGAGTTACACATAGAGAGGAGAGACAGAGAGAGAGGTCTTCCATCTGCTGGTTCATTCCCCAATTGGCCGTGACGGCCAGAACTGTGCTGATCTGAAGCCAGGAGCTTCTTCTGGGTCTCTCACGTGGGTGCAGGGGCCCAAGGGCTTGGGTGGTCTTCTACTGCTTTCCCAGGCCATAGCAGAGAGCTGGATCAGAAGAGGAGCAGCCGGGATTAGCACCGGCCCTGATATTTTGTTTTCTTGACATTTGCATTTCTCTGAAGCCCATGATCATTTTCTTATCCAATCTGCAGGAGCCCTATGATCTAATTCAATGTGAATATTTTAGCATACATATAGCAGCAATGTTGTGGCTTTTCAGTGCATCATGTCATGAGTAATTGGTGTCAGATATATTTCCACGACTGTTAGTAAAACTGAGTACTAATTTCTCATACAACTTAGAGTGCAGGGATTAATTTAAAACTGACAATATAAAATTAAAAGACTTTGCTTTAAACTAATTTTTGATCTTAGGAAATCAAATTGTGTTCTCAGCTCTCATTTTCCTTCTTTTGTTATAATGAAAATGATATCCATATCATCTGATTTTATTATAGATAGAATAATCACCATCATTATAAGCATCATGAATTTGTTAAATTCTTCACCAAACTATCTAAGTATGTTCCATTTATAAGAAAGAATTTTGTGACTATGTCTTGTCTTTTTAATGGTTCTTCACTTATATACTCTACTCTAAATTCCAATTTTATACTAAAAAAAATGGTAGTATTTATGGTGCCTAAATTAGCAGTACTGAACTGTATACTGAAAAATTGGCTAAAAGGATAGATCTTATAAGTGTTCTCACCATTAAATAATAATAATAAAAGAGGTCAGGAAGAAAATCTTGGTGGTGGTGTATACATTTATGAAATAGATTATAGTAATTGCTTCATGTGTGTATCAAGTTGTATAATTATGCACAGCTTTTGGTATATCAATCATACCTCAACAAAGTGGTTTTAAAAATGCCATATGAGTCCTTTTGAATTCTGAGAAGGATTTTAACACATACAAGGGTTTGGGGAAAAATGAAATTAAAAGATTTTTTGGGCCAAAAGATTTTGAAATGCAGACCTAGTTTTTTTGTAATCTGCATTTCCATGAAGTTTCTGAAGATACCATCATGTGTCATCCTTCTTGTCTTACTAACATACAGTTTACACCAAATAATGAAGATGCTAAAAATAGAATTGTATGATATTTTCCACACAATCTTACTACAGGAGATGGATAGGTGCTTGTCTAAGTGTTCATTAGTTGTGGAAATAGCTGTGAATATAATCTTAATGAAAGTTAGTGTCTCAAAAAAATTCCTTGGTTCATTATGTGATTTGCCTATACACACTGGATGTCTGAAACAGGGAAGACATGAAGAAAGAAAGCACAGATGAAACACATCAAATGCATGATTCTCACTTGAGTTTTTCCTTTCTCATTTCCAGACCCACAAATTAGATCGACATCTCCACTCAGTGCTAAAAAAAAAAAAAAAAAAAATCATAGTTCTAAAGTCCCAATTATTACCCCTTTCCCTTCTTCCTGAGGCTCAAATTTGTCCTGCATTTCACATGCTGATGTATAAAATAAGCACTACACCCAGTTCCACCCGTAATCATTCCTTCCATGGAACACTCACATACACCCAGCTACCAGCATCTCTTGCTTCTGTCTCTTTATGTCCCTCAAATCTAACTTCCAAGATTGTGACTTCTGCCTTATTCCAGAATCATGTCAAGCCCTTACATTAGTGATAATTTTCTAACTATAAGTTACTTCAATTCTCCTTGTAAAGTTCTTAGTCCCATAGTATACCCACGGAAGTTTTTGACAGAAAGAAAAAGAAGCTAATTATTATCATTTTCACTTTACACACTTAAAAACCTTTCAATACTTCCTGTAGACTTCATATGAAAAGCAAATTCCTTAGAGATAACATATATGGGTCTTTTCTAGTTCCATTTCTACAAGATAAAGATAGAGTCACTGCCAACAACTCATAGGAATAATTTAGGTTCCAATAGTGTCGTTCTTCCATTCATCAAGAATGCACATTTTCTTGTGCCAAGTCACAAGGATTCAAGGAAGAGCAAAACCAAATGTATTCTCTGTTCTCACACAACTTAGGATTCAGGGATTAGTTTAAAACTGACACAGAAAAAAATAAAAAAAACAGACTTTGCTGTAAGCTAATTTTTGGTCTTAAGGAAACCAAATTGTCTTCTCAGTCCTCATTTTCCTTCCTTTGGTATAATGAAAATGGTATCCATATCATAAGGTTTTCTGGTAGATTAAGGAAACAGCAGAAAGTGTGGACAAAGAGAAATACAAGGTTTATTGCATTACAGAGTCAAAACCAAATGTTATGACAACATTGACTTGCCAATGGGCTGATAATAGTCACAAAAGGGCTAAAGAAGAGTGAACTATCACGTTGATATAATAGGATAGGGAACATGGAAAACAGAAAGTTTGGGGATGAGTGGGCAGCAAAATAAACTTGAGAAATAGTTGTGAAGTCTCCCAAAGTGCAGGCAGGCCATTGACAGACACTAGCCTTGTATAAATGTGAATCAAGACACTGAACAAGAGTTTTAGAGACCTATGGGTCAAGATCTCTCATGAGGTCCTCAAAACAGCACATAGATGGATTATGGAAGGTTGAAGGTTGAAGGACAAATCATTGTGGGGGAATCCTCTTAGGAATGGAAAGAGAAGCAAGCCTTAATGAAGTGAGAAACAAAGGGAATATTAAAAAATGATGGGACTTTGCAGTGTTACAGAAGCCAGAAAGGAGAGAAGCCCAAAGTTATTGAGGCGTGAGTTTTGTGAATTACCAGGGTATCGTGAGATGTGGATTTTTAGTGCATCATAGAACATACAAGCCAGTTTTCAATGAACTGGAGATGACAGAGAAGGTAAGAAAATAGAAGTAGCAAGCATGGCCTATTCTGAGAACCATTTTAATACTTACAAATAACACTTTAAAACATAGTTCTTATTCTAGGGGTGTTATGGAGTCAAAGTGGTTGGTAGACTAAAGGAAAATATCATCTTTTTCCATCAAGGGAAAGGGACTGGTAGTGTGTTTTGAGAATGGCATGAGACACCAAAATCATTGGAGCAAAATTGTTATACAGAAGATAGAATTTATAGCACAAAGGCTAACTTTCATTTTCAATGCAAATGGGGTGCCACTTCCTTAAAACTCGTATTCAGTGAAATTTGGAGATGATGTATTAGTCACTATTTTTTTGTACACTAGTGGTCATCTGAGCTGACATGGGAAGGAGGAACTTTGAGATCAAAGTGCAGTTAGGAATGCAGGAATAGTGGCTTTTGGGAGTATTTCCATGGGAAACTGAGATTTATTGGGTCAAGTAAAGCTGAAAATATAAATTGGTCATCCATAAAGTGAAAATGATATCTTATTTGATTCTGCAACACCTGGGAATGAAGGATATTTGAAGTTTATAGGAAGATTGGATTAGGTCAGTGCTGAGGGTTGCAAGGCTTAATTTTTAAAAATGTATCCATCCATCTTATTTATTTGAAAATCAGAGAGACAGAGATCTTTTAACTATTAGGTCACTCTCCAAATGCCTACAACCAGCGGGGCCAGCCCAGGTGGAGTCAGGGGTCAGGAACTGAATCTGGATCTACCACATGGTGTCAGGAACCCAAGTTCTTGAACCTACTTCCTACCAAGTTGTGCACTAACAGGAAGCTGTAACTTGGAGCAGAGCTGGGCCTCTTTCCCAAGCACTCTGATATGGAGTGGGAGTGTCCCCAGTAGCTACTTAACCACTACATCAAATACCTATCCTAAGTCTAGTATGTTAAGTAGAGGGGTATTTTATTTTATATACAACATAGTATGGCATCTTCCCACTATCAAATGTTTCACTATTCACTTCTTTTCTAATACAATGGGAGGGTACATAACTTGCTAACTGCTGTGTTGATTATATATGTTTTTAAGATACAGTGTTACTCTGGAATTAATAATCCAGGGATTGAATGAAAAAAGATACATAGAAAGACATCCTGTGATATTTCTAGAGAGGTTCTGTTAAATCAAAATGAATAAGAATCATTGTCAGCAAGCCAAGATTTTTCACTCTCATTAGTAAATAGCATTATTTGCCTGGATATGGGCTGCTTTAGTAAATGACTTGCATCATTAACGTAAGCAATTTATGAATCTGTATTTAAGGTGTGCTGATCAATTAAGATAAATTAAAAAACCAAATATATGCAAAACAGTTGTCTAAGTGCATTGTGGCTATTAGAAAAGAGACATTATAGTAAAACATTTTAAATTGCCTTCTGGAACTCTTTAAAAATAAATGAGACATTATAAATATTTGTTGTTTGCCTCTGGAAATCTTGAATTGTTATGCTGTACTCTGGAGAAAATTTGAAACTATAGAAGTAGAACTTTTTTCCCCATATCATTGAACAATAATTTTAACCATTTTTATGTACTAAAAATATTAATGATCCAGAAAATTGGATACATTTAGAACTATAAAATAAATTATCTTTTAACATTTTACAATAAAATACATTATTGTTGGAAGAGGTGAAGAAAGGTTTTAATCTGGCAAATGAAACAAAACTAAAAATTAGCAATATCATTTGAGAGTATGTCTTCCATGTTGTTTGTAGGATTCTTCTCTTGTCACTGATAATTAGGAGAGATTTACTGGTTATTCTTAACATAATTATTCCAGGGAGTCCATTCATCTGATCACACTGTCGGACAGGCCTTGACTGTGCTGGTGGAATAAAATTTCAAACCAGATTTTCTTATATCTGGTGAATTTATAATTTAGCCAGTGATTCAGGAATACCTATGAGTCCTCTCCAGTCTCTCCCACTCATACCTAGAGATTTTCTTCAAGGAGAACAATAAAGCCCTATTTAAAATAAAAACACCCAGAATATCAATAAGAACTTTGATATAACTTGAGTGTTATGTCTTCTTGTCTCTTAGCTCTATATACATGGAAGACAGAGGAAGAAAAGTCTATGCATTAATTGACATATATTTCAGAATTGAGAATCTACTATGCAAAAGAAAAAACCCACATCTGTCTGAATTTTTATACTTCACAACATATTCTAAAGTCTGTCATTTCTCTGAGGATATTAGCTAGCCCAAAATCACTCTTAGAAGTAATAAAAGCACATAACACTTGATAAAAATATTGACAAATCAGTTTGACCTTAAATGACTTAAAAACCATTTCTGCTGCACTAGTTTTAAGTTGCATTGCCTTCACTCTGCTATGTGGTTAAAACTATGTAACTGATTATGCTGTGTAAGCTTGATTTTACCAATTATTTTACAGGATTTTAGATAATGTCATTGTCACTAAAATCTTCCTACTGCAACACTACAAAAACTTATTGCCTTGCAAAATACTCATTTGTTGAATATGTGGGACAATTTGGGATATTTGAAAATGCTGATTAGCTGCAATAAATATAAGCACTTTTTAAAAATTTATTTGACAGGTAGAGTTATAGACAGTGAGAGAGAGAGAGAGAGAGAGAGAGAGAGAGAGAGAAAGGTCTTCCTTCCATTGGTTCACCCCCCAAATGGCTGCCATGGCCGGAGCTGTGCCAATCCGCATCCAGGAGCCAGGTGCTTCCTTCTGGTCTCCTATGTGGGTGCAGGAGCCCAAGCACTTGGGCCATCCTCTACTGCTCTCCTGGGCCACAGCAAAGAGATGGAGTGGAAGAAGAGCAACCGGGACTAGAACTGGCCCCAATATGGGATGCCGGCGCCACAGGCAGAGGATTAGCCAAGTGAGCCATGGCGCTGGCCCCTAGAAGCACATTTAGAGTAATTTTCCTTTGCTCTCTAAACTTAATCCAAATTTTCATTTCTAAGAACTAGATAATGATATTTTAAAACAATAAACTCAGATGGTTCAATTGGAAATAATGATGTGATCTTTGCAATATAGCACATTGAGAATTCAGAATGAAAGATTTAGAACTAGTAGAGAAGACCCATGATTAACTTCCCATCATGGTGCTACAAAGTCCTGGCTAAAAGCTAATTACAGTATTGTATCTGAGTATTATAGGATGAATATTAACTATATGTGATATGTGGCACAGAATGTTTTGAATATGACACAAAATAAAGATAATTTGTTCCCCTAAACTTTCCAGGGGCTCTGAATCTAACCAGCTCACATGATGAAAATTTGTGAAAATACAAATATGTAAAAACGTGAATTCACTCAAACTTAATTGTGAATCAAAAGGCATAAGGAGAGAAATCATTGGAAAAATGGAAACATAACCCACATAGACCCCACAGTTACGGGACAGGTGTTTACCTTGAATGGATATAATTTAATACAACATTTATAAAGACTGAAAACTAGCTTAGGACATTTATGAAGATGAGCCTTTTACTCAGTAGAATTTGTTTATCTTATTGAAGTGAACTCTTTTAAAGCATATGACATTATTGTCTGATAGCAGTTATCAAATGTACCAGTAATAAATTAATCACTTTTGGATTTTCCTAGAAGCCTGCTCCTTGTGAAAAACACAGGTGTGACATCTATCCTTTAATTTTACCAAAGACCTAAAAGATGCCATAAGAAAGGAACCTGTGCAAGAGGGTCTTTTATTTGGAAAGTAGCAATCTGATAGCTCTTTGGAGTCAGTGAAATCTTGTGTATACACATTGAGTTTAGAAAGCTGGTGTGTTGTGTCTAAGCACCCATTCATCAGGTAATGAGGATCACTGTAAAGAATGTATTGTGCTGAAGCTGTTTCTAGATTTTTCATTTTTGTAAATGTAGGACCATATTCAGAAATTGATAACTACCAAGATTAAATTGATTTGTCCTATGAGACATACACTCACTGGCAGACTTAATAACTGGTGTTTCGACCACAATGGTGAGACAGGACATTGTTTCAATAGTGGGGCAGATTAAATAGATTCCATTGGTGAGGTGACTTGAGTGTGGGAGTGGAAAGGTTCAGATATACATTTATGGCCAAATTGGAACTAAAAATGAGAGTGTAGAGAGCATTAGTTCAAGTCCAAAATGACAATGAAGCAGAATCACTGAAGGCCTTCGCTGTTTTGAATCTCATGATTGAATCATTATCACACATGGACGTCAAGTAGAGTCCAGAAGGGAAAATATTTGGCTGAAATAGGAAATATTAAAGAGGATTTGATTCATTTTGTATTCGGGAAACATGTGACTGAGAGTTTTAACACATATATTGTTGGAACCAAAAAAATGTAAGCGTACTATATGATAATGTTGAAACTGGATATACAAAACAGTGATCATCTTGGGAAAGTAGAACATATAGAACATATATGATTCTTCTAGATCTCTGGTACAATGTTGCTCTTTCTTCTTGTCAAAACCTACCACCTAAATCGAAAGTAGTTGGTGTGGTTCTTGCTTCATCTGACAGTATTTTCTATAATAAATTGGGCCAACATCATTCGCTGCAAATTTTCTGATTCTGGAAGCCCAGATAAATATTCTGAATCTCAATCCAAAGTTTCAGGAAAAAATCCAGTTCCTTTATCATTACACTGCATATTTTTGACTCAGTTTTTGGCTATGCATTATGTATTTTGGGTTATGTGTACATATTCTTTAACCTATTCTCTCCACAATCAAATCTCCAAGGGACCAGCTATTCTAATATACTCATCTCCAGAGTCATTGCTTTGGGCATATTTAATGATATTTTCCTTTGAATTGTAGCATTAGCCTCCCTACTTTTTGGATTTCTATTTTTATTTTTATGAAATAATAAGGAAAATGTAAAAAGGAAGATAATTAGAATATGAGAATCCATGTTATTCTTGCAAAATTTTGTTCAAACACAAGAATTCTTAATGTATTTTCGCACCACTCTTGAACCACTGTTCTTAGTATAAAAGAATATAAAAGGCTCTTGTAGATGTGCTTGGCTTTGCCTCATGCCTTTTGTTTGTTTTATCTATATCTACTTTATTTTCACTCTTGATCAGAGCCTTTGAGACTTCTCTGAAGTGTTAAAGAAAGCACATTTGCTGATTCTGTAAGCTCTGATCCCAATATCTTTCTAAGTCCCTAAACTCCAGCTGGGAGCCTACAAATGCTAGGGGCATGTGTGCGGCCACAGGACCTGTGTATCAACAGGAGAACATACCCTTTCCTTTGAGGAGCAAGTGCTGGGGATTCTACAGTTGTTCATTTTTGCCACTGGGAGCAAATTGGCATAGCTAAGGAGCACTCAGAAATGGGGCAATTTGTTGTGTGAGATTCACAACTCTGAAATAAAATGAAGTGCTTTTGTGTATATGTATAACTAAGATCAGGGAAAATACACTATTCTAATTTAATTAAAGTTTGTGCTTTCTGCAAGAATTTATTTTATTGCAAAAGCATGCCTGTTTTAGTACCACGGCAGGTTAAATGTTTTATGAAAATGTTTAGCATTCTGGTTAGTTTGATTCTTTTGACTACTTGATCACTTATTGAACTTATAGTTGTGGTAAAACAGAAGGAAAAAAATAGAAAAGACAATTCCTGAATAGGATAACTATTATAAATGCTGTAGAAGGATTTAAATGGAGTATTTGTCACGAGTACATATAATATCACAGGCAGCACTTGGGAGTCTGAATCATGTTATTACCATAAATAAAGGTACTTTATGAATACTATCTAAGTAACTTGAGACTTATTGATTTTACCATCACAAGTAAATAAACAACATATTAACTTTGATGTAAAACAATGGAGCATTTCTGCTCAAACAAATAATACAGTTCTTTATAACATAATTAGAGAGCTGTTTTCAGTATTAGAAAATGGCATTCAGGGAATGATCAGGGTGCAATAAAATAACAAATATATAATGTTTCTTTTTACTAAGAGTAAATCATATTGTTGACAGAGAAATTGAGTCATCTAGTAAATATTCATCTCTTTCCTTAATAAAAATGTAATGAAATAATAAACAGAAAATTATTATGAAATATTTATAAAGTGCACATTTTCATAATAAATCTTCACAGTAATACATTTGAAATTAAACTTTGAAGAAAGTAAACACACAGTTGAAGGAAAACAGATTTTTGAAAGCAAAAATTAAAAAGAACCTGTTACCTAATAGTAGCAACTTTACAGTTCGTGCATCTCGCTCAGCATCTTCTTGGAGCTTTTTCTCCAGTTCCTTGGATCTTTTGGCTGACTCCTTGCTCTCTGAGCTAATTCCACTTCCCATTCTGCAGCGTTAAGATACTTGTGGCTTTATTTGCTCAAAGTTTTTCTAATGTAGAGCACAGCTCTGGCCTGGACGCAGGATGCCAGAGTAATGTCTGCCGAGGTACCCAACAGCCCATTCCCTCCGTCATAAAATTCTGCTTTGACTAAGAGGATGCTCTCTGATCTGTCACCTGATCCAGGACTGAAACCATCCAGCCATGCTGGATCCTGAAGAGGAAATTAATTATGCTTCCAAATTAAATGGTAACTTCTGGCACATCTTCACAAACATGAAGATCTTCCTTAGCAAGAGCCTAAGATAACGTAGGACGTTGTAAAAAATCTACACAATCAATATGACCAGCAGTGAGCAATCAAATCATTCATTCTCACTGAAAGTCGATGGTGCTTGTGTCTTCAGATATTTGGCTCTTAAGATTCTTCATAAGCACTCCTATATCATAATCAGAATACTTTTGTGAAATTATCCAAATTTTGTGGTCTTCCTATGTGTGAATTATAACTTAAAATCCTTGGGAATGTCTTACAATCTAACAGTGAATTAGAAAACTCCATTCTTAGAACAATGGGAAAAATACATATAGTTCTTTTATTCATAGATATTGTATTATTACAAACATAGAATTCAACACACAATTTTCTGAAATGATTGCTTTTAATCTCATGGGATCCATTTCTATAAATTGAGCTTTTACTGCCTGTGAGAAAGTCAATCCGTCAACACTAATTGAGGGCCCACTTTGTGTAGACACCCAAATGTGTTCTATGCAGGCAGCACATTAACTCTTTGGGGCCATTAGGCAACAGCTGCAGTGCTGGAAGGATTGGTATTGATTTGGTACCCAGGGAATAAAAGCCAGTGTGCTTTGAAACAGTGGGTAATTTGGCTCATCCTGAAAAGTAACAACCATAAACACATCTAAATATGTATTATAGTTTTCAACCACCCCAGCAGATATCACATACTCCCTGAAAATCTGCAGGTTTGTGGGCAAATATTATATTGCACAGGTTTTTTAAAAAGTTGAAATTCATTTTTTATTTTATTTATATGTACCATAAAACACATATTAGATAGAAAATCACCATTTTCCTTATAAACAAACAGATTTGGTTACCTGTGGGAGAGATAAGTCTTTCAATGTGCATTTTAGGATTTGTGAAGGTGCTGAACTACAAAATGCTAAAATACAGCCAGGCCATCAAGCTGTCAGTACTGTGCTTGTGGGATCATGTGCAAAGTTTGAACAGGTGGGTTTTTGCATGTTCATACAATAAGGAAATAGGCTGCCAGATTAAATACATATTCCTGCTTTGTTTACTTTTCCATATTTAAAAATTATGCTGAAGACACATAAACATAGTCAAAACTTCTTGGATTTCATCCCTCCCAAAGCCACATTTTGCTCACAGAAAGATGCAGAAAGGTAGGAATGCAAAAATGGGTGCAAATCTTTTGGCATTACTTTTGCAAATACAAAAGGCCTGAAAGGAATGAGATTTGCTTGGCTCAGTTTATTTAAGCACACCTACGAATTCATAGTCTACTGTTAGTACTTAGCAGAACATTAAGTCTTCTTTTGCCTATGCTTTTAAATAGAAATGAAATATACATGGTTCCCTGGATATAGGATTCTTCTATGTTCTAAAGCAGCAATAGGCTGGTGGGATAGATGACACAATTTGCATTCAAATGTAAACATACTCCTTTTTTTTTTTTTTGTGGAAAATGTACCCTGGTTTTGAGAGGGCAGGTGCTTTGCTAAGGCTTCCTAGTTGCATTACTAACTAGAATGCAAAAAGAGATTGTGTTGGAAGGGTGTGGTATTTTGTAATAATCATTGAAAATGACTTTTAATAAATCGTTGCTTTTCAATTCTTATTTTTTTGTGTTGCTTTCCTGCCTGAAATCATCTTTTGGCAGTGTCATACACGAAGGAAAACTGACTTGAGGTTGAATACATAGAGAGAATCCTTCAATTCCTGAAGTCATTGAAATGCTGCCATCCGAGATGGTACAAAGAATCTACCTCTTGCTGTATTTGGTTGGGGTCTCTGTGAAATCTTCAGAAGGGGGTATTAGCTTTGAAAAAGTTTGATTGATTACTGCTGAACACTTGCAATTCAACATACACTGGAAGAAACATGCTTCAAATAATCAGTTTGCAGTCCATGATTTTTAATGTCTCTTTTGCCAATATTAATTATCTGTATTTCTACAATCATCAGATTGGGTTTCCCTGGGGAATGTTCCATGTAGCTGATTCCTGTGACTTCAGAGCTTCAGTGGCTTAGCTCCTGCTGGGAATTGTCAAGACAAGCTGTCAACTGTGTTATTCTTTATTTTGTTTCCATATCTTATAAGTGGTGTTGATTTCAAGCACGGTGTTCCTGGGTGGTTTGAGCCCTTGCTGCCTTAGCAATGACCTTCACACTTGTATATTCCCAAGAAATTTGAGGCAAACCATCTCTCCTTTGCTAATGGTACTCAAATGTGCACTTCTGGGAGCTCTGAGTATGGTATTTCCTCCAGAGAGCTCATGGCTTTTGGGATTTCTTAAGAGCAATCTTTCAGTCTTGAGGGAGTGGAGGGACACTTGCTGTTTCAAGTTAGTGCATGCAGATGATGCAGTAAGTTACACTGTCAGTGTTATAAGCTTTTATGTCTTTTTTTTTTTTTTGACAGGTAGAGTTATAGACAGTGAGAGAGAGAGACAGAGAGAAAGGTCCTCCTTCCGTCGGCTCACTCCCCAAATGGCCGCTGCGGCCGGCGCTGTACTGATCCGAAGCCAGGAGCCAGGTGCCCCCTCCCAGTCTCCCATGCGCGTGCAGGGGCCCAAGCACCCAGGCCATCCTCCACTGCCTTCCTGGGCCACAGCGGAGAGCTGTACCAGAAGAGGAGCAGCCAGGACCAGAACCCGGCATCCATATGGGATGTCGGTGCCGCAGGCAGAGGATTAACCAAGTGAGCCACGGCACCGGCCCCCAAACTTTTATGTCTTAATGGGCAGTATGGATATATACTTCTATTGGAGGTGGTTTCTACCTTTACTGGTTCCGGGCACTCTTCTTTGTGGACCAGGATATGATTATATGTATAATAATGATTGAATGGCAGGCACAGTTGGTTCCCAGAGTGCCTCCTCCTGTCCCCAGTTCTGTCTATTGTAAGATTTGTAAAATACATCTACTAAATATGGTAGCATTACTAACTCCTTTCTATCTCTGTCCTTAGTCACTTCATTTTTGCTTATTGTAACAACCTCTTACTAAAGCTTCCAGATTCCAGTCTCTGCCCTCGCTCAGTCTTGTTGGACTGGGCCAGGCGGAGTTGCCCCAACCCAATGCTCGCCATTACTATTTTCTTACTGAAAAACAAAAAGTCAGTGGCTCCCTGCTGATGACTGTCTTCTATCGTACTGCTGCTGCCATATACTCAGTAGTCTAGTCAGCGCTACTTAACTTATCCACATGCATTTCTCAGTATTTTTCAGACTGCATTCTCTATTTTGGCAGAGGTGTTTTTGTTGTTTCTTGTTTTTGTCTCTCTCCTAGTTAGGCATCCATCTTGGTTTTCATTCATGCTTTTGTCCTTACTAAGAATGTCTTTCTCCCAGGCATGTGGTTTCCCCATACTATCCATTCTTTACAAAAGAGCATAATGCTTGTGCTCTTCCCCTCACTTCATACCCTCTATAAGCACTGCATGATTCCTTCCTCTCCAAATCCTAAGCGGGGTCTGCTGCTGGTCATTAACTGGAGGTAGATTGCAGTGGGCAGCACACTTTCCTGTGCCTGTGCACTCCAGGTCTTCTTTTCTGTCTGCAGGCTCTAAGCTGACTGACTGCAGATAGAAGAAACTTATAGAAATAAACGGTGACTGGTGGGTGGATAATAGAGTGTTTGACAGGTCTCTGCTGCATCTAGGAAATGCATTATTCTCCTTTCTAAGAGCTTGCAAGTGGAAAATATCAACTGTGGAATTGCAGGAGTTTATTTATGCAGCAGTTAGTCTCCTGTCATGTGCCAGGCATGGGAGATAAATCAGTAAACAAAATACTCAGATGCATTCCGTCCCAGAACTTAAACTTTGTGTGTGTGTGTGTGTGTGTGTGTGTGTGTGTGTGATGGGGGGAGATGAGGAAGTTCACAGAGACAATAAACCAAATATGTAAATTTATAGAATTGTAGATGATAAAGCATGCTATGAAATACACAAGTAAGAAGAGTATAGCATATAGAGTATGTAATGATGGAGAAGTCTAGGGGTTGGAAGTTTTAGTAACGTGTACTCGGAAGACCTCACTGAAAATGCCATTGTATTAGATTAAGCCCTCTGGAAATGGGCTTGAATATGAACACATGATTGAGAGATTTTATTGGAAATGTCATCTGGAAGAATGCATGTGAGCCAGTGAAGTGACACTGGTATGGGAGAAGCTGAGCTGCAAAGCAACTGGAACAGAGAAATCAGCCAGCCCTGCATGGGGAGCTCTGGTGCTGAGATTGTTATTTTGATATATACTGAAACCAGGCAGGAAGACCGGACCATTTGAACCCTTGCAAGAACCAGACACTGAATGTGCACTGGCAAAAGGGTGCTATTTTGGGTGAGATCCTTTTGGGTGAGTATGATTTCTGAATAAGTGTAAGCTGTGACCGTGTCAGTGATTTCTGGGCCTCAAAGGATGCACCTGGGGCCATGTGTCTGGGCTTTCCTTACAGTCTCCTCTTTGTCTAGTGCCTCCACTGCATCCGGTTACTCTTTCTCCTCGGGAAATTTATAGTAAGTTTAGTGAAATAAACTACAGCTCCTGTCAGTGCTGTTGGTCTCAAGACTGCAATGGTTAGTCATAACCTTCCTTCTCTGCTATCCATTTTAGGTTTCTCTATCATGACAAGAGCCAATGGATTAAATATTCTGTAATTTCCACAATAGGGTAGGAAGGGTAAATCTGTGTTGGTGCCAGTCAAAAAGAAAGGCTGTGCTTTCTAGGATGGACAGAGTCCACTGAAATAAACTTGTTGAAAAGTAACTGGCTGATCTCCTCAAGAAATTTTGCTATCTGGGAGAGGGGGTGTCATCTGATTTTTATTGCTTGTAGATAGGACATTGGACAGAGATGGTCACAACAGCATTGGTGAGTAGGAGGCCACACTGTCAGGCCCATCCATAGTCTCCATCTGGGAACCCATGCTATTCCACTTGTGAATCCATTGGTCTGGCAATGGGGATCCCCTGACAGGCTGGGTAGACATCAATTGACCAGGTGTGTCTGCCTCTTGGGTACTTACAGCTCTTTTATGGTACATGTTCATTACCATAAAAGCATAGGATTAAATCTTATAATATAAATGAGATAAAAATCCTCAGCAGGTACATTCCTCAGAACTCTTTGTCCCTGACCTTTTAATCAGTTTATTTCAGGGACCCACAACATCCAGCCAATGCATTCACAACTATCCATAAGTATACTTTTTTTTCCACACAAAGTGGATAAGTAGGTGCAATTACCATAGCTCCCCCAGTTGGAAGGATTTTCCCTCACATTCTATCAGTTCCATCTTTAGGTAGGGATATGAAAGAGGAATAGTTTATTTTTAGCTCATACCCATAATTTTACATCATATATTTTTACCTGACATGTAATCCTTGCTTGGCCTTTTCCCCTTTGTTGCCTGGTTACATGGTCAGCTAAGGAGAGAGCCTTGGTGACTAAGCCACCTGAGTAAGCAGTTCACTTGTGCTCTGTGGCCATGGTTTTGCATACCTCAGATGTTATACTCCCACTAAACAATGGATTCCTACTAAGTAATCCAAATTCATGACTTGGTGGGTCTTATGCAATGCACATCATTGTAGGTATGCTTAGCCACATGGTCACTTGATATCTTAGCATCAGATGCTTCATTTCTTAATTGGCTCAGTAATATCAAATAGCAAATGTACATGTTTCAGTCAGTTATACCTGGCATGGCTCTACTCATAATGGATCAATGTTATGATTCTCCTATTGGGACTTTCTATTAACTCTACAAGACATTATTTCTAACTGCAGATGATTCTGATATAGCAGTTTTCAATGGCAGTCAATTTGCACCCTTCCCATATTTGTCAATATTTGGAGACATTTCTGGTTGTCACAAAGGAATTTTTTCCATATTGGTCAATATCTGGAGACATTTTTAGCTGTCACAAATGAGAAGGAGAATTGTCACTGGCATTATAATGTCTCCAACAAATGCGCAGGAAGCAACCCTTATCCCCCAAGCAGAGAATTATCCAGTCCCCATTGTCAACTGTACTGAGGTTGAGACACCCTACTCTGGTTCTGTAAGCCTGTTGGAATGTACTAGTTGATGGAACAAGGACATAAGCATCAGCCATTTTTAGATTTCTTGTCACCCTTGACTTCTTTCAAGAGATCAGTTCCATCTCCCATCCTGTACTGTTCCCCACCCTACCCCCTGCATTCTTCTCTAGGTTTGGAAAGCCAATGGGCCAAACCCGAAGAACCAGTATGAAGAAGTTCATCTCTGCCAACTGCCCCCCACAGCCGCCCTTAGCCCACTGAAGATATAAAAGGGTCCAGCCCACTGGGGTCTGGGCCTCTGCCCCATGTTTGCTCTGTGAGCATAATGGCAGTTGGTCAATCTCTGCAGATTTATTTTCTCTGAATAAATTCTGTCTCCTCTCTGTTCTGTGGCCTCTGTTTCTTATATTTGGTGCCTGTTTCTTATATTTGCAACCCTATTACAAATCGCTACTCTTGTTTCTTTTATGTGACTTTGTAGATAAGTTGGAGCTGGATGTGCAATCTCTACAACCCAAAGAAACCTCTAAGGTATGTACATTTTTCTCAGCAATTAGGTGCAAAAGATAATTTGTCCTTTACTTTCAAGGAGATCTTGCATGTTTCAGACTATGGCTTTTCTAGAAAATTCCATGGAATGGCAGAGCTCTGAATATCTGTAATGTATTTTACTGCATTCTAGAGTTTCCATGCTTTACCATGGCTTCCAAATGTATTTGTTATGTTTGGTTCACCTTGTCCAGTTAACATGATGTCATCAATGGTGTAGATCTGTGCAACATCTGGGGAATGTTAAGACAGTACATCTCCCTTTGGAATCTTTATGGCAGAGTTTGAGATGGTCATCATAGACAAGTCAGTAAATAACTTACAGTCATTTGTCCCACTGGAATGCAAGCTCTTCTTGTTCTAGATAGGAATGGGGAGAAAAAATTTCACTGAATCAGTGGCCACAGATTATGTACCTGAGGCTATGCTAATTTGCTTCAGCGAAAACACCACAATGGGAAAAGTGGCTGCAACTAGGGTCACTGTTTAACTCAATTTGTTGGGTACCAGGATCCAATGGTTAGTATGGTTATTCTTTCTTAAGTTAAGCAGGAATACAATGGGGTCATCCGTCCCTGAATCCTTATACTTTTAAGCTGACAAACACCCCTGCCATTTTCTCTAAGGTGCAATATTGGTTTTGCTGATTTTAATTGGGTGTTGCATTGGTCTGCTTGGGCTACTATAACGAAATACAACTGACTAGGTGGCTTGACCACAAGAAATATATTTTACCAGAGATCTGGAGACTGCAAGTGTGGCAGGTTAGTTCCTGCCGAGGCCTCTCTCTCTGGCTTGCAGATGACTGCTGCCTTGGAGGATGGCTACTCTTAGCGTTTGCCTCCTCAGATTGAATAAACTAAGCAATACTTGTATTGGCTGTTTATTTATTTTGGCTCTAAGAACACTGGGCTCTGCTGAACCCTTCCATGGGTCTCTGCATGTCCGCTCTGACCTTGACTTTCCTTATACAAATATACCTACTTCATATCTCATAATTAAATGCTGCCATCTGGCCTCTACTATTGTGGGTTTTTATCATAACCATTACTTTGAGGAAACCTGTCTATAACTATATTTTCTATTATCAACACCTGCTTATAAAGACAAATCTCAATAATGCTGAAATCCCTGTCATGGGAGGATTCCTAAATTTAGTACATGGGAAGCTTTGTGGTCAGTTTCTGAAGTCTGATTGATTTTCCAGCCTCCTGTGTGTGTGTGTGTGTGTGTGTGTGTGTTTTTAAAGATTTATTTATTTATTTGAAAGAATTGCACAGAGAAGAAACACAGAGAAAGAGATCTTCCATCTGCTGGTTCACTCCTCAAATGGCTGCAATAGCTGGGGATGGACCTGACTAAAGGCAGGTGTCAGGAACTTCCTCTGGATCTCCCACTTTGGTGCAGAGGATCAAGGACTTGGGCCATCTTCCACTGCTTTCCTAGCCACATTAGTGGGGAGCTGGATTGAAATGGAGCAGTTGTGTCTTGAACTGGTACCCATATGGGATGCAGTGTCACAGCTGGCGGCTTAACCCACTGCACCACAGTGCCAGATGCACCTCTTGTGTTCTTCATTCTAATGTGCCAGCCTGTATCAATCTTTTGTTGCCTTCCTCTACCATTTGTCATAAGACAACATTATATAAGGATACTTCAAAAGATTAGAGGAAAGTAGAATTAAAATTCAATTTTATTTTGGAGCCAAAAATTTGAATTCCATGCATAATTTTATCATATGTGCTTCCATGGACTATTTGAAGCACCATTCTATTTAGGCTTCCAAGGACCATTCTAGAGAAACAATACTATCTCTCAGATGTTGAGTCCTGTATCACTGGAAAGGGCTTCTATATAATATTTCTCCTTTATTTAATTTATATTTCTCCTTTGCTCAATCCAGCACCCTTATAATCCTGTAGTGTGTGTGTGTGTGTGTGTGTGCGCGCACGTGTGCAGGTACAGTTGAAAGACTCTTCCGGATCCGTAATTACTTACTGGCTAGATACTGTGGCTCTTTTTAAATATTGCCTCTTTCTTTCATTAGCAGATTCCAGATTTCCCTGGCCAGGTTTGTCATTAGTAGATGATGGTTAATTCTTTTTTAAAAAAATGTTTATTTATTTATTTGAAAGGTAGAGTTACAGAGAGGCAGAGGCAGAGAGAGAGGTCTTCCTTCTGCTGGTTCACTCCTCAGATGGCTGCAATGGCCGGAGCTGTGCCGATCCGAGCCAGGAGCCAGGAGCTTTTTCCAGGTCTCCCAAGTTAGTGTAGGGACCCAAGGACTTGGGCCATCTTCTGCTACTTTCCCAGGCCATAGTAGAGAGCTGGATTGGAAGTGGAACAGCTGGGACTTGAACAGGCACCCATATGGGATGCCGGCGCTTTAGGCCAGGGCATTAACACACTACGCCACAGCGCCGGCCCTTGATAGTTAAGTCTTGATCTCCAGGAGAAGCAAATATTGATCCTCACTAAGGTGCATAACTTGTAACACAGAGGCCTTTGACTGTGCTCATGCAAAGGGTGGTGTTAGCCTTTAAAAGGGAAGAGCAAACCACTCCTGCAAGCCCAGAAGGTCTAGGGGGAATTACAGACTCAAGATGCTTTGTTATGGCAGCCTACAAATCCCTACTTTACGTCCCAAGACCCCACTGCTTCTCAGAGGACTTGACTTTGCTCTGCTGGACTTGACAAGGTTGACAATTCAATCTTCTTTGGAACTCCACTGTCCTTTTAGCTAAATCTGGGACTTCATCTTCCCAGCAGGAGAAGAGTCTACATGCAGCTGAGAAGGCTCCCTGGCTTTTTACACATTGCATTAAAGTGGTGTTTGTCATCCTTGGCCATCCACTGTCTTTCTCTAGAGAACTGATAGCAATCAGCAATAGCCATCAATGCCATGGTCAGTATAATTTCTATTTCCTCACACCTCTCAAACACTGAAATGTGTACTACCTATATAATATTGCCTCTCACAAGTATCCTTTCTCAGGCAACTATCAATGAAAACTTTAAGAACTGTTCTGCTACTACAAACCAGAAACAATCAGTATGAAAACTACCAGGAGCGCTTAATGGTGCAGCTGACTTGTGGATACCAGTGAGAAATCTAGCCTCAATATCCCATTTTAGAATCTGCTTCCCAAGACAGCTTCCTGGAAAGAACTGGAAACAGGGTTTGCATGAAGAGAGGAGAATGGTAAATACCCTTGGCGGACAAACCTATACGGAATGATGGAGGCAGGATCGGGCAGCAGGAAAGGTTGGGCTGCGGTGTAGTTGCAAGACAGGCCTCAGCTGATCCTCTAGGGAGTCTGCAGTTGGAATGATCTTCAGAGGCATAACTGACAGAATGAAACCTCATCCTCAAAACCAGCCCAGTCATTGGATGTGGGGTGCCCTTGGGTGAGGGTTATAACCTTGGGCACAGACACTCCCTTTTGGTCGAGGACAACTCCTGAAGAGGGACTCAACTGCCAGTTCTCCTAGCTGCTGGATCAGAGAAGGTCTCAGTCATGATAGAAGGTATAGATGCAACAGTAGAATGTTTGCTCCCTAACATCTGGCAGTGGCATTGAAGAGGTGAGGAAATGAAAAGCACAAACATCTGGAGAAGGGCAAACCTGAGCAGAAGGAAGAATGAGTGCAAAGGTTGTGAGTCAGGCACCTGCTTGGTGTGCTAGAGCTGCAAGGACACCGCTGTGCTGGAGGATGCTGGGTGTGGGAGGAGAGGCAGGCAAGGAAAGTTGGTGCACATGGCAGTGAGTTGTCCCAGTTGTTGAGGGCTTAACTTCTACTCCCAAGAGAATGAAAAGCATTGCAGGGTGCTGAGCAGAGAAACTGATATGAGCAACAAGGGAGCTGGAGCACTCTGGGTGCCATGTTGAAAATAAGTGAAAATGAGTGCTTGGGCCCCTGCACTCATGTGGGAGACTTGGAGGAGCTCCTGGCTCCTGACATTGGCCAGGCCTAATCCCAGCTAACATGACCATTTGGGCAGTGAGCCAGACAGATGGAATATTCTCTCTCTCTCTCTCTCTCTCTCTCTCTCTCTCTCTCTAGCTTTGCCTTTCAAAGAAAATAAATACATCTTTTTTTGTAAAATATGTACTTATTTATTTGAAATTCATAATTACACAGAGAGAGAAGGAGAGGCAGGGAGAAAGAGAGGCTTTCATCCGCTGGTTCACTCCCCAATTGGCCGCAACAGCCGGAGCTGCACTGATCAAGAGCTGGGAGCTTCTTCTGGGTCCCCATGTGGATGCAGGGGCACAGGGACTTGGGCCATCTTCTACTGCTTTCCCAGGCCATAGCAGAGAGCTGGATCAGAAGTGGAGCACCTGGGACTTGAACTGGGGCCCATATGGGATGCCAGCATTGCAGGTGGTGGCTTTAGCTGCTATGCCACAGCGCCGCCCCAATAAATACATCCTTTTAAAAAATACACTGAAGAGATATGGGGAAAACACAGTGAAACTAAGTAGGGAGATTTTGCAATAATTCAAGTGAAGGCAACAAGATTTAGACTAAATTATCACAGTGGTGACAAATGGTGCAATTTTGGGTTTGTTTTATAGGCAGAAGTGGCAGGATTTGCTGAAGGATCTGATGTGATATCTGAGAACAGGAGGGACCTGAGATATAGAGTAACCTGAAGAGGAAAGGATCCTTTGACCGAGATGAGAGGAGGCTGAGTTACCCTCAGAGTAATTGAGCCCTGGACCGAGATGGGAGGAGGTTGGGCCTTGGCAGGGTGGCAGGAAAGGACTTGCCAGCACTCATGTCTCCCCAGTAATTTCAACTTGAGCAACTACTCCTGAGTGAAAATACCTTGAAGAGAGCTGTGGAACTCAGGAGAGAGATCACAGCACCGGGAGTAGCATAAAATACGAAAGGATACATTGGGGAGAGTAGAAAGGACAGTTTGCATTATGCCAGTACTGCTCGCTAGCTCCAGGCAGCACCACGTGGCCAGATCCCAACCTTCTACCTGGCGGAAGGCAGGGAAAGTGAGCACCAGACTTTTCCCTGGACCCCTGTACAATCCAGGAGCAAGAAGATCCCCCAGCAAGCGGCTGTGGTTGTAGTAGCAAAGAGCTAACTAATACACATAGAATCACAGCCAGTGTGTGACTTGGCTGACATTATGAGTCGATGCCCTGTAAAACTACAAAAGTAGGTGATATCATCAAAGGAGTACATAATAACAGACAAGAGAAGAGGCTCAAGGACTGTGTCCAAGATCACTTAAAAGAGTTTGAAAGGCTTTTTTTCCTCATGTGGAAGGAAAAAATATGAGTTGAATATGTTGTCCTCCTGGAAGTCAAAAAACAAAAGGCTTTAAGAGGAAGGAGTGATTCCTTTCATCAAAAAAAATATTCTCAAAATTAATCATCAGCTCCATTTAGGCTTACATCATGTGCAGCACATGCATTCCATGAGTGCAAGGGTTCTGCAGGGGTGGAGCACAGAGTTGACATTGGAGAAAAAGGGGGCTGCCTGCCTACTACTAGTTGAGCTGGGACATCAATCTTTTCCTGCTTTCTGAGGCTGGTTCTAAGGTCATCAGAGTAGCACTTGCTTTCCTGCTCTCTGCTCTTTGATTGCCTCCTTGGCCTTCTAGAACTTCCAGCTCACAGAAAATAGATCCTGAAGCTTCTCAGTCTTCATTATCCTGTAAGCCAATACCTTATCAAACATCTCTTTAGGAATTTATTGTCATTTCATTAAATTATGTTTGTGTCTAGTTTATCATGCATACTAATTGATAAACTTCAGACTTTGGAGCTAGGGGAATCAGAAATATAATCATAGTTCAATGTTAGAATTATAATCTTAGTTCAATCATTGCTTCTGACTCAATGAGGAGACACATCACACTATGTGTCCTCTAGAAAATCCAGGTTTGACCAATGTGATGCTGCTTGGAGTGATTAGGCCCTGAGGATCCTCCCCTATGAATGATATTAAGGCACTTATCACGGAGCTTGACCTACCTTGCATGTGTTGGCTTGCTCTTCAGCCTTCCTCCTTCCCAGAGGATGAGCCCTCATCAGACAGCCTAACCTGCAGAGGCTTTGATGTTGGACTTTCCAGACTTAAAGATCATGAGGGTATCAATTTGTGGTTTTGCATAAACTACTTAGTCTCAGGTACTTTGTTATAGCAGCACAACTGGGCTAAGACACACTCAAAGATGTTTATGTTTTATCCTTTCATGAACTTCCTTAGGCTATAAGAATATTGTCAGGAGACATAGTTGACATCCTCTGTAGCAATACTGGGAAGATTTGAACCATGGGACAAGTACATTTGTCAAAAACTAATCTTAAAAGTCAACTTCAATGGTGGGTGTTGTGGCACAAAAGTTAAGCTGTGCTTTGGGACACCTACATCCAGTATCAGGGTTCCTAGTTCGAATCCTAGCTACTCTGTGTGTCCAATCCATGTTTCCACTAATGTGTCTGAGAGGCAGCAGATCATGGCCCAAGTGCTTGAGCCCCTGTCACCCATGTAGGAGACAGGATAGAGTTCTGGGCTCCCAGCTTAGCCTGGTCAAATCATGGTTGTTGTAGACATTTGGGGAGAAAATTAGCAGATGGAAGGTCTCCTTTCTCTGCCTCTTCCTCTAACTTTGAATAAATAAATAAACAGTGTATGTGGTGCAGTGGGTTAAGCCACCGCCTATGATGTTGGTAATGCATATTAGTGCCAGTTTGTATCCCAGCTGTTTCACTTTAGATCAAGATCTTTGTAAATATGCCTAGAAAAGTGGCAGAAAATAACCTGAGTGCTTAGACCCTGTAACTCTCCTGGGAGGCCAAGATGGAGTTCCAGGCTCCTGGCTTTGGCTAGTTGCAGCCATTTAGGGAATGAACCAGCAGATAGAAGATCCGTCTCTGTCTCTCCTTCTCTTTGTAATAGATTTTCAAATAAACAAACAATTCTTTAAAAAAAAAACTTCTCAAAAACAAATAGTGCTTGTTTTGGGAGCCTAACTACTACAATTAGAATCGAAATCAGCATGACCCCTGAACAAGAATAACATGCAAATATATAAACATTACATGTTTTTCTGCTATGGCCAATGAGTTCAAAAATAAATTCCCAGGCATGACTCATGGGCACTGCTGTCCTGGGGCAGTGAGGAGAAGCCCAAGGGTTCATCTGAAAAGGACAGGAGCTCAGGATCCAGTGCCAGGAAAGGCAAGAGGCAGATGGAGAAGCATAAGCTGCCGGAGAAGTGGGGCTTTCCCAGCATGGTCACCATCCCCTGGGAGAGTGCTTAGAGGGGATGCAGATGATGAAGCAGCGCAGGGAATGGAAATGAGAAGACGCAATCATACAACAAAGCACAGTGCAGGATGAAACCAGAAGCTTATTAGATTCGGGCAATTCCTACCTGCTACAGGACAACCTGGAACACTTTCAGGCAGATACAAAAGCACAACCATTGCCTCTAAAGATGTGCCAGGTCGATATCTGTAAACAAATAGAGGATTCAGTAGATGGAAAAGGGATGGGAACGTGCCAGGTGATTTGGTGTCAAGTAAGGCAATGGATAAGAAAATTGAAGATCTTAACAAAGTAGTAGTAAGAGAAAGGCAAGAAAATCTGTTACTTGCATGACTGATGCAAGATATGGAAGTGATAGAAAAAAAGAAAAAAAATGATTTGTTAAGTAGAGTCCAGGATGGCATAGAATATGAATGAAAAACAAAAGCAGGAAAAGAAAACTCTTTTGAAAGCTGTTGGGCAGTTGCTAAGTCACACTGAGTTAGGCTCATTCCAACAGACTCATCTTAACTTAATCACTCCTTAAATGTTTATCTTGAAACACAGTCATCTGCTGAGGTACTAGAGATTACAGTTTGATCGGATTTTGGGGAGTCATGACTCTGATTATAACAATCAGATGCAAGAGTGTGATTGAAACATTTTCCAGTTGGAAACAACTAGAATAACTATTAGTGTGAGAATGAATGAATGAATGATTCTTATATTTCTAAGTAATCCTTCTATTAATTTGAGAATTTGAGAGAGAGAGAGAGAAAGAGAGAAACAGATAACTTATCTGCTTCTTTCTCCAAATGATTGTAATGACCAGGAGTGGTCTGGACTGGAGCCAGGAACTGAGACCTCAAGCCAGGTCTTTTACTAAGAGGCAGGAACCCAACAAATTGAGACATCTCTGTGACTTGCAGGGTCAGCACTAGCAGGAAGCTGGAATTGGGATTAGAGCCATAACTCGAGCCCAGATACACCAATGAGGGATGCAGGCATTGTGACCACTAGGCCAAATGCTTACCCTGAATGAATGAATGGATTCTAGCATTTCAGTACTGTGCAATTACTTAAAGTGAAGATTTAGATCCATGGTCATCAGCCTGGAGTTGTGTGTCATAAGTTGTTAAGTGAGAAAAATAAGCTGTATGGAACTATAGATAGTATGTTTCAATTGCTATAAATAGCTAATAGAATATAGCTCTCCACATATATGTGGTTCCATGAGCACAGAAAATGCTGGGGAAAATGATTAATACTGATTACCAGGAGTGAGGGAGGTAAGAAAGGACAACAGAGGAACATGTTTGTGGAATGATATTGGGAACTTTTTATTAATGCAGCACTGATTGGTTTTACTTGATACAGAAATGTGTATTTCTTTGTGATTACATTGAAAACTTTAGCAAAAATTAATAAAAGTATCTATTTTAATCACCAGAAAATATGACATGTTACTAATACTTTAGCTACATCTCCTATTATAATATCCACTAGCTTCAAGTATTGAGCATTGAAAAATGGCTAGTGCTACTGAAGAGATATATTATAAATTTTATATATTAGATTTTTTAAATTTAAAGTACAACAAGGAGCTAATGGCTCTTGGATATTATATGTTTGGCCTTCTGGATAACCTACATCTGCAAGATCTATTCAAGGTGATGCTATGAATATGGCTACAAGACTCAGCTCTCACCTTCAGTTTAGCCACTGCAGAACTTCACTGTGTAAAAAAGCTTGGGCCCTTTTGCTACAACTCATACTATGAGAGTCCTCATCTAGCTACTTTCCTTTTCCTTACACTACCCACGACTCATGAAAGCATCCACTAGGTCACAAGCCCACAACTCTCCTGACATTAAGCTGTATTCCAATGTTTTAATTCTTTTTTATTTTTTATTTGAGAGGCAGAGTTAGAGAAAGAGAGAGAGAGAGAGAGAGAGAGAGAGAGAGAGAGAGAAAGTCCTCCATACTCTGGTTCACTCTCCAAATGGCTGCAATGGCCAGAGCTAGGCCGATCAAAAACCAAGAGCCAGGAGCTTCCTCCAGGTCTCCCATGTGGGTTCAGGGGCCCAAGCACTTGGGCCATCTTCCACTGATTTCCCAGGCCATAAGCAGGAAGCTGGTTTGGAAGTGGAACAGCCAGGACTTGAACTGGTACCCATATGAGATGCTGGCACTGAGGATGGAGGCTTAACCTACTATGCCACAGTGCCAGCCCTTCCAGTGTTTTCATTCTTATGGTTGTCATTTTCTATCAGAGTCAGCCATTACTGTTTATAGAAGGTACAAGTAAGAGAAATTAATCTGTTACAATGACTGCATTTTTCTCTCCTTTTATTGTGCTGGTGTTGAACTGTCTTTACTCTAGGCAATTTTCAAATGACTCTTCTGCCTATTCAAACCTACTTATGTATCTACTGAAATCTTGAACTTTAGTCTTACTAGAGAATTATGCTATTGGAGAGTATATAGCTATATAAAAACACAAATACACATGAAAAGAGAACTGTGTTATAAGAGGTTTTGGTAAATATAAAATGAATTGCACATACATGCATATGTATATACACACAGATTCAAGATTAGTGGAGAGAACAGTAGGTTTTAATATGGAGATGAAGAAATGTTGCATGAGGTTATTATTTAACTGGTCTTTGAATTACTGGCAAAATTTCAAATGGATAAAAGAATAGGCATTCAGAACACAGTATATAATACTGCAAGGTCATGGAATTTGTTGGCTACTCACCAGGCAGACACATAATTTTCTTGATAGTTGTGTGATCTTGTGCAGATTTCATGATATCTATAGATTTAATTCTTGCCTTGTAAAATGAGAGCCATCTAAAGCTTTTTGGTAGATTAGAAAAAGTTCTATAAAATCCCTAACATGATGCCTAGAGGATCAACTGAGAACAGCACCCATGACCTTTGCAGATGAAAGACTTGCATTCCCTGAGAGCTAGAGGAAGGGATTCCCACAGATATAGATGAGATAGAGAGACAGTGCAGTGAGTTAACTCAAACACATCAGTTTGGTCTGAGGATTGTATGTATCTGGAAGCAACTGGAGACTAATAAATAGAAATATAAGTGCAAATGGGATTTTTGAAGGCTCTAGTTCCCAAGGCAAGGAGTTATTTTATAGGTGAGAAGAAGGCGATAATTAGCTTTAAGTCAGGGAGTGTGAGTGGCCAAGTTGGAGAAGCATGTCAAGAATAGAGATCCACCAGTGCATGCCACACAGAGCAGAAAAAAAGGGAATAAACATAGAGAATCAAGTCAGGATCCTAGTACAATTAGAAGGTCAGGATGAGAATTAGGGTTCCAAATGCGGGAAAGTCATTTAAAAATACTGTGCAAATACCAGGAACAACATCAAGAAAAGAAATGATAGCTGCTTATGGTAAGAGGACCATGGAATGAAAATTTGGTACAGTGAAAGAACACTTTTTGTAGATTCGTGGTCTTCATTCACTTTATGGCATTGATCATTATGCAAATACCCTGAGCTGTAGTTAGCTCATCTGTAAACAAAAGTGATGATACCAGTGACTACACTGCAGACTTGTCATAGACATAGTGTGAGTGAGGCTTTTTCTTTTATTTTGAATTGGGCTACAATTAGTTAGTACAAATAGTGCAAATGGATATGACTGGGGTAAAGAAAAACATACTTGAAACAGAAAGCAGCATGACCGACATTTTATTTGTTTAATTTGATATAACAGCAAGTCCACCTTAAGGAAACATAAAATTGGCATTTAAAAGATTATGGCTAGCACTCAAGAGAGAGACCATCATTTTTTTTTTTTATTTTTAAAGATTTATCTATTTATTTGAGAGGTAGAGTTACAGAGAGAGGGAGAGACAGAGAGAAAGGTCTTCCATCTGCTGGTTCACTCCCCGAATGGCTGCAACAGCCAGGCTAGGGAGAACCAAAGGCAGGAGCCAGGAGCTTCTTCCAGGTCTCCCACTTGAGTTCAGGGGCCCAAGCTTTTGAATCATCTTCTACTGCTTTCCCAGACTATAGCAGAGAGCTGGATTGGAAGAGGAATAGCCGGGACACAAATCGGTGCCCACTGGGGATGCCAGTGCCAGAGGTGGAAGTGTAGCCTACCACACTATCATGCTGGCTTCCATCATTTTATTTTGAAATTAGAGGATATTTTAGAACTCTGAGGAGGAAAGGGCTGGGATGAGAGAAAATTGTGAATCTTATTGTATGTGGCTTTTCATTCCTGAGTTCAGACCAGGAAAGATTCTCTTTATTGTGTGATAATATGATTCCCTAGCCTGTTGCTCTCACTTCTCCATTCAGTCTTCAGAACATGACCAGATACATTTCCCTAAGCCCTATTCAAAAAAATTCGACTGGTTTTCCAGGTTGGAAATTCTCATCTCTCTGCCTTTTGGCCCTGATATACCCTCCTGGTCTCATATCTTACCACATTTCCTCAAATTCTTTGCTGTTCCAGGGAAAATCCCCCAATGCTTCACAATCTTTATAAAACAACAAACAAACAAAAAAACCTGTTTGCCCTGAAATGTGCAATATCATCATAAACCACACATACATCCGGGATGTCAGAAAGTTTCATTTTAAAATGGAAAATATCTGCTATGGAACTTAGACCATTTCTTTGAGTTAAGCAAAGGGTATTGGATTTATATCATGATATGTGTCAGCTCCAACTGTGAGTCAGATTGATCTTCTGTCTTAGCTTTGCAAACAATGCAAACCCAACCTATTCCCATTAGCGGGAGTAAGGAGCCATTGGCAGAATGCAGAGAAAGTCTTTGTTACCCTGCATATTTGCCTAGAATGAGCAGCCAACAATGCTACATACTTGTGGGCTTAATTTTATTTGACCTCATACCAGTCTCTTTAAAGAAACTTATCTTAATGTGAAGTGAGTGAAATCATTATTTGCACGACTCTAACTCCCTTCAGAGTTTCTGTCTTGTTTTCTCTCTTGGTACATTCTTCCTTAAATCTCAAAGGCCTTCCAGATCTTTTCCCACTTTCCAAATAGCTTCACCTAAACCCTCCCACTCAACTGACATTGTAATTCAGACCTATTCTACCCCCTGAGGAGTGAAGCTATCAGAGTTTTCTCAGTAAGCAGCATGGGGTAGCAAAAAGGCAGGACTTGCTGAGCTTAAGCCTTATTATCTAAAAATGGAGATATTAACGTCTATCTGTTGTCACAGTGAAATAACTAACACATGAGAAAATATCAGCACAGTTCCTCATACATCACAGTTGTCCAAAAATGGTATTTTACCTTGTAATATGCCAAAGAGGTGTTCTGACAGCACTCACCTGGGTAAACAGTGATGGTTAGGGACCCAGCATAATACTTTACCTTGGGGCTGGTGCTGTGATGTAGTAGATTAGGCCCCCAGCATGCACCACCAGTATCCCATGTAGGTCCTCATTAGAGTCCTGACAGCTCCACTTCAATCCAGCTCCCTGCTAATGTGCCTTTGGAAAGCAGTGGAAGATGGTCCTGCACCCATGTGGGAGACCTGGGTGAAGCTCCTGGCTCTTGGCTTCAGTCTGGCGCAGCCCTGACCTTTGTGGTCATTTGGGAAGTGAGCCAGCAGATAGAAGACCTCTATCTCTCTCCATTCCTCTCTGTGTCTGTAACTGACTCTCAAATAAATAAATGAATCTTTGAAAGAAAAAAAAAAACACTTTATCGAGTAGCATAAGGGTCATGTTTACTAGAACTTCCCAGAAATACCCTGTTGCAATGCTCTGCTGAGCCACCCAGGAACCAGAGGCTTACTTCCTTAGTGAGTTACTAGAATGCTGAGAGCCCTCAGTTCTCTCCAAAACCTTCCTGCAAATGAAAATGTTTACCTTAGCCAAAGTCATACATTTCCCTGGGGTGTTGTTCTGCATCCAAGGACTGGTGCCTCCAGTCAGGGTAAATGTGCAGGTTCATCGGAGCTTCAGAGCTCCCCTGGGGTTGGCTGAGGCCTTGCTGTTAGCATGCTGAAGCCCAGCTTCCCCCTCTGCCTCACTCTATTCTCTTCATTCGATTTTAATTTCCTCCACAGATGTTGACCTGAGAATTCTCCTTAATAAGCTTCCTCCACACAAGCCAGCTTTCTGGGGAACTGCCCCAGTAACACGCTCCAAGCCAAGCCTGTCCCAAACAGACCACCACCATGTCACCACCTCCAGCAAACTGGCTTTTCACACTGCATTTTACTCAATAGCCCAAAGCGGCCCAGTCACTCACCCTTACATCATTCCCACATCCACTTTTCTCTCTAGCTCTACAATTTATCTCCAATTGATAACTCATTTCCATTCATATTTACACTGCTTTTTTCAATTTTCCTCTGACTTATTTTTAATAATATTATCTGGCATCATTTTTATTTTATTTTTAAAAATATGTATTTGTTTATTTGAAAGAATTACAGAGAAACAGGAAGAGATGATAGATAGATAGGGATCTGCCATCCACTGGTTCACTCCCTAGAAAGCTGCAATGGCCAAGAGCTCCATCCGTGTTTCCCACATGGGTGGCAGGGACCCAAGCACTTGGGCCATCCTCTGCTGCTTTCCCAGGTGCATTGGCAAAGAACTGGATTGGAAGTGGAGCAACTGGAACTTAAACCACTGCTCATATGGGATCCCAGTGCTACATGGAAACAGCTTAACCCACTATGCCACAGTGCTGGCCCCTGGCATCATTTTTATAGTACATTCAGAATGTACTGTTATAGATTCATGCACAATATTCTTCAACATATAGTAATCCCTAAACTCACACAGATATACTTGATATCTACAATCTTCTTGAGGACAGAAGATCCACAGATTGTTCAGAGGATCACCCCTTACTCCACAATAGAACAAAGTTATAGGGAAATAGACACTTAAAGACCTTTGGATAGATTCCCCATGGAATGTTGTATTACCAGAAACCAAAGTCTTTGGGTGTTACCATGCTGAAGGATTTGGAGCTCACTTCCTGAAACCAGATCTGGCTAGGAATTAAACAGAAGGCCGTGAGGACCGAGTGAGAGGAGTCTGAGGGAAGCGTAACCCCCAGCGGGAGCGAATGCACATAGATGAACTGGGGTCACAACAACGGTGAATTTCCAGCTCCCTGAGGTGTGGCCTTCCTGCAGCCCATGACCTCATCTGTTGTGGTCGTTCTTATCATCTTCCTTCACCTCTGACCTCTGCATGTGTGAGAACAATGATGCTGCTTCGGGCGACAGTTATTCCAAGTAAGTCATGGGTAAGGAATAGCATAGGTTAGCTGCCTGTGTGCAGACACACGCGGGTTGTTTCTGGGGAAGAAGCCTGCTTCTGCCTTGCACATGCGCATTTGCTCAGGCTGCCAGGTCCAGAGCTAGTTTGACTTGGATACTTGATTCATGAGGCAGCAGGTGGCCTTGCTACAGCTCACAGAGCCCTGTGTGACCTAGCTCTTGTCTAATTCCTCCCTCCTTTTATTGTCGCAACACCACACCCCTACTGCAGGCTTCAGGGTTGTGGCCCACAGATATATTTTTTTGCCCCTTCTAGACTATAGGATTTTTGGCACCACGGTTTCCTCTGTCTTGAATTTCCTTACTATCTTAAACAGTTCCAGTTTGAGCTGCACTTTATAGTCTTTATACTATCTTAAAATGAAATTTTAAAAAACACCAAACTTTCTGCTACTCTACACTGGGCCCAATATTGTCGTTTGGTCTCCCCTAACACACTTGGTTTATCTTGCTAATGGTATTCATCAGTAGATAAAATGCATACTCTCATTTTTAACTCCTCATATTCAAGGTTCAAAATAACTAGGGAAGATAATCAGTGTTATTTGCTATTATGGTCTTATATCTTGACATAGGATCTGACTTGGCAGGCATCCAAAATCTGTTGAAAGAATGAATTGTTGTGTTGAAATGAGTATTTTCTTAAGATTTTTTTAAATGAATTTTTATTTCTTTGAAATGCAGAATGACAGAGAGAGGGAGAGGGAGAGAGAGAGAGATTGCCCCTCTGCTGGTTCACTCCTAAATGGCTGGCCCAGGAAAAAGCCAGCCTGGGCCTGATGCTCCATAAGTGTTTCCCACATGTGTGGCAGGGACCCAAGTACTTAGGCCATCTTCAGTTGCTTCATCAGGTGCATTAGGAAGAAACGAGAAAGGAAGTATGGCAGACCAGACTCCAACAGGTACTCAGATGTGGGATTCCAGAGTTGCCAGAGTCGCAAGCACTTTTATTTTTTTCTTAAGATTTATTATTTACTAGAAAGTCAGAGTTGCTGAAAAAGAGGAAAAGGTAGACAGAGATCTTCTAATCACTGGTTTACTCTCCAGATGGCCACGACAGCCAGGGCTGAGAAAGGCCAAAGGCAGTGGCTAAGAGCTTCATCCGAGTCTCCCACATGGGTGGCAGGTGCCCAAGCACTCAGGCCATATTCTATTGCTTTTCCCAAGCCATTAGCAGGGAGCTGAATCAGAAGTGGACTGGCCAGGACACGAACTGGCACCCATATGGGATGTCAGTGTCACAGGTAGTGGTTTTACCTGCTATGCCACAATGCCATCCTTGCACACAGTAGCTTAATCCATTGAACCAAAATACTGACCCCTATTGTTTTTAATTTTTTTATTATTTAAATTTTATTTGAAACACATTATGTACATCACGCACATCACACACACACACACACACACACACAACAGAGATCTTCCATCCTTTTGTTCACTCCCCAAATGTCCCACAACAGCCAAGTTGTAGCCAGGTTCTTAAAACGTCCATCCAGGTATCTCACAAGTGTGGCAGGGGCCTGAGCACTTAAGCCATGAATGCCTATCTCCCAGGGTGTGCATTAGCTAGAAGCAGGAAACAAGAGCGGAGCCAGGACTTGAACCCAGACATCCCAGCATGGGCTGCTGGCATCCCAAGTAGCATGTTAACCACTGTACCAAACACTTGATAGAATCAAAATGTTGTTTTGAGTGTAGATATAGTTCTAAACTGGGAAAGAGTTTTTTTGAGCTTTTAATCTCTTGAAAATAGTGATAAAGTAGAATCATAAGGTGTTGCATCATTCAAAGCAGAACAAGTCATACTGTTTTTTTTAAACTTTTTTAAAATTTATTTGACAGGTAGAGTTATAGACAGTGGGAGAGAGAGACAGAGAGAAAGGTCTTCCTTCCATTGGTTCACTCCTCAAATGGCCACCACTGCTGGCGCTGCACTAATCCACAGCCAGGAGCCAAGTGCTTCTCCCTGGTCTCCCATGCGGGTGCAGGTGCCCAAGCACCCGGGCCATCCTCCACTGCCCTCCGGGGCCACAGCAGAGAGCTGGACTGGAAGAGGAGCAACCAGGACTAGAACCCGGTGCCCATATGGGATGCCGGCACTGCAGGCGGAGGATTAACCAAGTGAGCCACGGTGCCGGCCCCCAAGTCATACTGTATTAACAAACAACGCTTGAATCTCAGGGACCTGGAACAATGATTTTGTTCTTGGTCACTGCAATGGTCTTTTTATTCCCTGAAAATTCCAGTTTTGACATCTAATCCACAGTGTGAGGGTATTTGGAGGAAGGGCCTTAGAGGTTATGAGGTCACAAGGATAAGACTCTTTTTCATGTTAGAAACCATCGAAAGATTTTTCAACTCATCTACTGTGAGAGAATGCAGTGAGAAGACCCTGCCTATGAGGAAGCAGCCTTACATTGGCCTTGGATTTCCCAGCTACCATAACTGTGAGGAATAAATGTTCGTTGTGTAGAAGCCACTCAGTTTGTGGTGTGTTGTTATAACAACATACCCACAAATGACTGTAATCATTTCCAACAGTTTCTGCATTTATGTACACCTATTTGACAAAAAAGTTTATAGTTAAGTGTTTAAGACTATTTAGATATCCAGGCAATTGCTGCTAATAAAATTTTCCAATGGAAATGAAAAGTGTGTCTTTTGATTTGTATGACTATTTCCTCTAGAGAATGATTAGTTACTTCTTTTAGATTCCAATACTATTCTAGAATAAAATGCATGCAAAATAATATTTTCTATTTAGATACATGAATTGATGAAATGGAAATCTTTATCACAGAAGCTTTTATGGCAGTTTGAAAATGATTTTAAAGTTATATATCCCTTTATATTTTAGATTAGCCCTAATTGAATTCCAAGACTTTATTGTTTTTTACATTTTCTTTGAAATTTTTGGTTATTAGCAGTTACCCCAGATACTTTTGGAATTATTGTTTTCCTAACAGATGTGCTAGGATTTGCTAGCTTATTTTTTACAAATTGAGAGTGTTCTCCCTTCCATTTTTTAAATTTCTATTACTCCTAAGAATGCAGATTATGACATTTCATTAAATGATAAGTTGTACCATTGTCTACTGCTGCCTCACTTTCTTCTGGTGTAGACTGACTTTTTCCAACCATAGCAATATTTGCCAAAGAAGATCAATCCTGTTAATGAACAGAGACCATCGATGGATAAACCATGATACAGTTAGAGTGAATTTAGATGTCATCAAAACCAATCCCAGTCACACATTACCATATTGGCCATGATTTTTTAGACATTTATTTATTTATTTGAACATCAGAGTGGGGAAGAGAGAACAGAGAAAGAGAAAGGGGGAGAGATCTTCTGTCTGCTGTTTCAATTGTCAAATGGCCATCATATCCAGGGCTGGGCCAGGCTGAAGCCAGGAGCTAGGAGCTTCATCCGGGTCTCCCACGTGGGTGGCAGGGGCCCAAGCACTCAGGTCAACTTTTGATGCTTTTCCCAAGCCATTAGGCAATTACCAGGGAGCTAGACAGGAATTAGAGCAGCTAGGACTTGAATCAGCACCCAGATGGTATTTTGGGATCACAAGTGGTGATTTAATCCACTGAGCCACAATGCCTGACTATACAGTGTAAAAGTAAGTATTTTGGCATTTTTATGAAGTTAACAATTAAACAAAATGTTTACCTGGTTCCTCTGTGTTGTCCCAAATATTTTATTTCTCAGAGTTTTAAAGAACTGTGTCAGGTTGTAAAGTTATTTTAGAATTGTGATTATAGAGGGAAGGAAGAGAGATCTTCCAGTCACAGCCACTAGCACAACCCAAATCATCTGTCTTCTTTTCCAGAAAAATTACCAATCATGGGGTTATGAGACTCGAGGGAAGTTGCCCTTTTCATTCATTGGAAATACATCTCTCTTTATTTAAAAAAAAATCCCCCAGTAATTCATCTCTACTTAGCTTGAAAGATAAATTAGTAGTAGAAGTGGCCCAGTTCCATTATAACTGCTGCCATACTGCTTGGGTGAGATTATGGGCTTCCTGAACTGGTCTCAGAACTTATAGAGTTGGACTGGTTCTATTTTCATTCTTTTTAATTTTCATAGTACCTGGCACACGTATGTCCTCAGCAAATCTTAGTAGGGTAACAAATGAATAAACAAATTAAGAGATATACTTGCAAGCATTATTTCATTATTAAAGAGATTTCTGGGGGCCAGCGCTGTGGTGCAGTGTGTTGATGCCCTGGCCTGAAGCATGTTCTAGTCCCAGCTGCTCCTCTTCCGATGCAGCTCTCTGCTATGGCCTGGGAAAGCAGTAGAGGATGGCCCAAGTCCTTGGGACCCTGTACCTGTGTAGGAGACCCGGAAGAAGCTCCTGGCTCCTGGCTTCGGATCGGCACAGCTCTGGCCGTTGCGGCCAATTGGGGAGTGAACCATCGGTTGGAAGACCTCTCTCTCTCTGCCTCTCCTCTCTCTGTGTAATTCTGACTTTCAAATAAATAAATATATCTTTAAAAAAAAGAGAGAGAGATTTCTGCAAGGAAAGTCTAGAAAACCTATTCTTCTGAATACTTTTAAAGTAGGTTTGAAATTTATTTCCCAGTATGCAGATGGTTGAAAATATTCAGGTAGATTTACAATATTATTGCAGTAAAGCAATGAATAGTAAAGATTAAGTAATAATTAGTAGTAAACTTTTTACTTACTACTTTAAAGTAAACTTTAAAATGTAAGTGAAGTCTTCCTCCAAGAATGACACAAGGTGATCTGTAAATGAGTTACCTTTATTTATTTATTTTTTAAAGATTTAGTTATTTATTTGAAAGCCAGAGGTACACAGAGAGAGAAGAGGCAGAGGGATACAGAGAGGTCTTTCATCCACTGGTTCACTCCCCAATTGGCCACAATAGCTGGAGCTGTGCCTATACGAAGCCAGGAGCCAGGAGCTTCTTCCAGGTCTCCCACATAGGTGCAGGGGCCCAAGGACTTGGGTCATCTTGTACTGCTTTCCCAGGCCATAGCAGAGAGCTGGATTGGAAGTGGAACAGCCGGGTCTTGAACCAGCACTCATATAGGATGCCGGCACTGCAGTCCAGGGAATTAACCTGAGTGTGTTTTCCTAGGGGCCTTTAACCAGTAAGCCATGATATCTCAACTATGAGTCAAGGATAGATAATTTGCTGATCAGCTCCATCAAACAAACTGAATTCACATCCACCCAAGTAGGCAAGGTGAGTGTCCCCACTGTCTCATAGGGAGGGATTTCTTGCACTGTTTGTGGAATGCCTTTTGGTGTTTTGGTGCATCAGGATGGGGTGTCATGGTGGCCTCAGCACCCCTAAACAAATTCTTCTCCCTTGAATGTGCCCTGTAGCTACTGTATTTTTAAATTTGCACTTCTCTCTATTCAGTTCCTTCTCTAACATGGCTGTGTCCAATCTTCATTTACCTGAGGTCGTCAACTTTGGAGATCCTTAAATATAGTTGAATCACCTTTGTAAACAAGTGCAAAAAAAAACTTTATGAAAACACTCTTCAGATTTTTTTTTCCAAAGCATAGCAACAAAAAAGCTCTCCATACAAATTAGTGTTAGGCTTATTTGAGAGACATGCAAAAAAATCACGTGACAGAGATAATTAAATTACAATTCAGAGTTCTATTTAGGATATCAAAGAATTCTGAAACCTTATGCTGATTTACTTCAATTAATCATTCACTCATTATAATATAATTTGTCATAGACAGCTAAGGTTGAAAATGTTAGCCCTTTTCTATCATGTGTTGCTATATTTTTCTATCATAAGTAGTTATGAAATTTGTGCTTAGATATCGTCTGCTGTTCATATATAACTTTCTGAATACTTCCTGCAAGAAACTGTCTTGGATTTTGTTCTCTTATTAGGCAATGCAAGTACAGAGGAGGGCACTTGGACATCGCAGCACTGATACGGATTTCTCAGAGGATTTCTCCTTCTTTGACTTCATCAGTACTTTGCCTGTAGCCTGATTTCTTTAGGGCTTTTGCCTCTTGACATCTCTTGACAACTTGCCAAAAGGAATTTCAAGGCAACCACAGTGTGGAAAGGCACAGTCAGCTGCTTTTGCACTCCTGAGAAAGCCTTTCTGGGTAACAAAGTTTGTTTTTGTTTTTTTTTTTTTTTTTTTTTTTTTTTTTTTTTTTGCTTGAAGTCCCACCTAGGACAATTTGAGAGTGGAAAATTTTGAGATTTCAGCTTTTGCATTTTTTGAAGCCCATTTTGTCTCCCTAAAATTCTACTTCCTACCAAAACCATACCTTCTCTCCTCACCCCTACCTTCTACTCTAGTTCCTGGAGAAAAACTATATGAGTCCAGGACCTTAACCAGAAGATCCATCAAGCAGGGGATGTATTTAACTCAAATTTCTTTTCTTTCTTTTTTTTTTTTTAACTTGGCAGGTTGAGTTATAGACAGTGAAAGAGAGAGACAAAAAGGTCTTCCTTCCGTTGGTTCACTCCCCAAATGGCCGCCACGGCCAGCATTGCACTGATCCGAAGCCAGGAGCCCCTTCCTGGTCTCCCATGGGGTGCAGGGCCCAAGCACTTGCGCTATCCTCCACTGCACTCCCGGAGCACAACAGAGAGCTGGACTGGAAGAGGAGTAACCGGGTACAGAACCCGGCGCACATGTGGGATGCAGGTGCCGCAGGCAGAAGACTAACCGAGTGATCTATGGCGCTGGCTCCATAACTCAAATTTCTTACTTTCCCCTAGTGCCTGAGGCATAAAAGACCCTTAGAAACATATTGATTGACTTTCTGACAACTTTATTGACTAATGTCCATATCAATAAAAATAAATCAGTAAGTATAGCTATTGTTAGATATTTTCCTTGCCTTCCTTTTCCCTTCTTCCCTCTCCTCCTTCCTCCCCTCTTCTTCCTCCTCCTCCTACTTCTTCTACTTCTTCTTCCTCTTCTCCCCCTCCTTATTTATGTTTTAAGATTTGTTTGACAGACAGAGGGAGAGAGGGAGGGACAGAAAGATCTTCCATCAGCTGTTCACTCACCAAATGCCAAAGCCAGGAGCTGGGAGCTCCATCTGGGTCTCCCACAGGGGTGGCAGGAAACCAAGTACATAGTCCAGCATCAGCAACTTCACAGGAAACTGGATTAGAAACAGAATAACCAGGATTTGAACTGGCTCTCCAATATAAGATTCAGCATCCCAAGAAGCAGCTCAGCCCGCTGCATTGCAGTGCACATCCCTCCTCTGTCTCTTTCAAGTTATTTTTAGATTGCAGTCATTATAATTAGCTATTTGCTTATTCTTCATCATATTTTGAATTTTAAAAAATAACTTGACATTACTTTGGTTTATGGCTTACTACCTCTGGTTATTTTACATACCTTAAATCTAAAATAAGTATACAAAACTTAGTGAGCCCAAGTAAATATTTGAAATAAACATTCTTTTTCTTTTTCTTTCTTTTTTTTTTTTTTTGTCTCCTTTTCTTTGTATTTTGAAAATACAAAGCCCAAAGAAAGCACAGTCTGTTCAGGTCAAGGCTATGTGTCTCAGAGAACAGAGTTCACTTCCTTGTTTTTCTTCATCTTTCCCTATGAGGCTTTCCAGAGACAACTTTGGGAACTTGTCATCCTAACAGAGCTTGGGGAGGACAACAGAGCTGTATTTTCCTTTCTGTTTTATACCTGTTCTACAACTTCTATGGATAACAAGAAATGAAGCAGTGCTAACACACTCGTTAGAGGTTCAAAAAAAAAGACAATGAAAAGGAGGCAGAAAATAAAACCTAAATCAATATGAAGAGAATGGGTAAAATGCAAATAAAGAGTATTATAAAGCAAGGTTAATGTATTCTTGATACAAATACCTGAGGAAATACAGACATTTATGTAATATGGGGGAAAATAGAAACTTGGAATTTTATGGTTAGCTGATATTTAGAAATCACATAAAAGCTTACTCAAAAAGCTCTTATATTAGGGATTGGAGACCTGGATTATTTTCTTGAATAAATCAACCATTTGAAGCCCACAACAAAGTTAGAATCTGGGTTTTCCTATTTTAAATAAAGTCAAGGGACTAAAGTTCCTTCATGTGATTAATATAAGCTCTGAGTATAAGGATTCTGGTTTCTTCCCTTTGGTATCTGAAGATGCTACTCAACTAAAATCCGTGTGATAGACCAATATGTACTGAGTACACTGATTAAATAAGACCTAATATTTGGGATAAAACTCCCATGTCAACTAATAAAGATCCAAGTTACAAAAGCTTTATAATATTGGACTTTTTGAATACTTATACATTTTTAGTAATTAAATGAAAACTCATGTAACTATTTATATTTGAATATTTTCAATCTACAAAAACAGCAATTCCATGTTTCAATCTAAAAATCATTGGCAGAGAGCAGATGTTTAGCATGTTGGTTAAGAGTTCTGCCTTTAATATTAGAACACCCATGTAGGATACCCTGCTCTGACTCAGGACTCCAGCTTCCTGCAAATACAGACTCTGGAAGGTAGCAGTGATGGCTCAACTACTTCAGTTCCTGCTGCCCATGTGGGAGACCTTGCTTGAGTTCTTGGTCCCTGATTTCAGCCCTGGTCCAGCCCCAGCATTTGGGCAGTAAACAAGTGGAAAGGAGAGTGTTCTCTTTCTCTCTTTCTTTCTCTCTTGCTCTTTCTGTCTCTCAAATGAATAAATAAAAACATTTTCAAAAAATTCACTTCAATAATGAATAATTCTAATTATATGGGGGAAAATGCCATGGCATGTTGGAAAATATGAACTCTGACAATGGCAAGAGGAATTTTTGTCTTATTTTGTTGGATAGGTTGGCAGAAGACTCATCCTGGGAGCTTGTAAAAGTAGAGATACCTGAATCCCTACCAACTAACATCATGGCCTAGAAAAGAAAACCTAAGCCTTCCTGACATGGAAGGCTCTTGTCTTTTCTGTTCAGTACCACCTCCTGACCAGCTCAGTTTGCTCCATTCCTGAGCATATGTTAGACATCCTTAAGTCCCCTTGCTTTTGCTATTTCTAGTTGAACTTCTACAGCAGTTTGTGAAATTAATAAACTTATCAACCCTCTCCTCATAGATTTATTTGTGTATCCATAATTTGTTTCTCCCCCATTAGCTAGTAAAATCCCCTTTGACAAGACCACAACCCTGGTATTTTTTTTTCTAGCAAATAGAATGTGAGGGACTGGCACTACAGAATAGTGGCTAAAGCCACCGCCTGCAGTGCAGGCATCCCAAATGGGTGCTGGTTTGAGTCCTGGCTGCTCCACTTCTGATGCAGCTCCCTGCTATGTCCTGGGAAAGCAGTGGGAGTTGGCCCAAGTGCTTGGGCCCCTGCACCTGTGTGGGAGACCTGGAAGAAGCTCCTGGCTTTGGATCAATTCAGCTTTAGTGGTTGTGGTCATTTAGGGAGTGAACCAGCAGATTGGAAGACTTCTCTCTCTTTTTCTGCCTCTGACTTTCTGTAACTCTGCCTTTCAAATAAAAATAAATAAAATCCTGAAAAAAAGAAAAAAATAGAATGTGATTAAGAAATATTTGTGATATCCATAACTGAATGGCCTGTGTCCACATTGTTGTAGTGTGAAGACCATGACATCAGTATGAAACATGGATGCTTGTTCCATTCCGAGGGACTGCAGACAGTGACTATGCTAGTTTTACTGGGGCTAGGGGTAGTTACAGGAAGGGCCTCGTTGAGCTGGTGCAGATCTGGTAGGTCTTGCATCTGAAGGCTAAGGATTTTGGCACAGGCGAGGCTGCCTGAGGTTCTTAGCTTCGTCCTCTGCCTCACTTTCTTGCTTTCACTCTCAAAATGGAGCAAATTGTAAGTTATTAGTTTCTCGTTAACTTCTCAAGTTCACTTTGCTACTAGCTGTGCCTTACTAGTGTTCCACAGCTGGATTCAATCTCAATGGGGAGTTCTGTCTTTTTTTATTTCTTTGGCACTGCTGATTTTCTGCTCTGAATGTCTTCTTCTTTAAGGTGAAATCCTATCAGCTCTCCTTAATTCTCTTGGAATTTGTACTCAGTGTAACAGGCAGTAGTCTTTTGGAAACATGCCAGAACCTCTGACCTATAATTTACGACACTGGCTGAATGACATGTAAGGAAACAAATGAACAAACATTTTCTATAATGTCCCCAGAGACTTTCCCCATTAACATCTAATTTTAGATTGTTTCAGTTCCTGCTATTGGAGGTCCTGGCCTCTTCTGAGATACACAGTGCTTTCAAATTTGCAGCAGAAGGCGGTGGACCCATAGGGGACAGAGATCTGTTTTTTATATTCTGCATTTTTAACCTTTCCCTTTTGCAAGTTAATCAGGGCAGGAGGAAATAAACACGTTTTGTATTGACCATTGTACCATGGGAGTGTTATCCTCCTCCATTTCCCCAATGATAGTGGACTTCCAGAGGGCTGCTGTTAAACTGCAAAATTTCAGCAGGTTGTGTCCTAAGAACCACTTGGCAAGTGCTTTTACCAAGCAGAGGACAGAGCCTGCAGGCCAAGTGCTCCTCTAATGCTATTCTTGGGGACTCAGCATTCGGCTTTGGAGTAAGATGGCTTACGTCTAAGAACTATTTGACATTTCACCTACATTATAACCCAGAAGGAGAAAACAATGATGAGAGGAAGGCTTAAGACTTACGGAGCATTTTGGAGTTCTCAGAAACTAGGCTTTGTGCTTCAGAATATCTTCTGAATAATTATGAAGATGTGAAACTAGAAGAGAATTACAAAAAAATCACTATTTTCTGAGCAGTTTCTCCTATTTCATAGGAAAAGAAAGAGCAATACTTTGGCAAATCCATAGAACTGGAGAATTTTAATCCCTTTTTAGACAAATATATGTTTTCTCTGTTATGTGTTAGTTTATATAAAATACAAAAAATGCATAGGAATGAAACAGAAATATTGTGATTTGATTGTTATTTTAACCCTTGTTCATACCCCTGCAAAACTCTGGTCTTTTTTTTTTTTTTTTTTACTCATTGAATATTATGGTTAGTGGTTCCTTAAGCCTATGATTAAAGATTAGATGGAAATTATGTTTTTTAAAATATTAAATAAAATAGGAAAGAAGGGGGGAAATTAAGGTTGGGAGTGAGAGGGAGGGAAGTATGGTTGTTAGAACTGTACTTATGAACACATGAAATTTGTTCTCTTTATGTTCAAAACAATTTTAAAAAGAAAAAATAATACTAAGGTAAAGAAAAACAAAAAAATCATGAAATGCAATTGGTCTATCCTGCTTTTGTTGAAATATAATTGTGTAGGTAGATTAACTTAACTTCCTTTAGAGTTCTGTGGGGAGCAACTGAGACTAGACTAAATTACTGGAACTAGGACTAATTCTATGCATCTGATCTCCCACAATATGGCGCTGAGAGAGAGCAAACAACTTCTACGCAGCTGCCTCGCAATTTGACTAACAAGTGGCAGGAGCTGATCCTGCTCCTGATTGTAGGAGAGCAGCGTGCTCAGTGTGTGGGTAGCAGAGCATGGATTGGTGGAAGAGGACTATAAAGGAGGAGAGAGACAATATGCACCAGGGAACATCTGAGGAACATCTGAGCAGCCCCTGAGAGAGCTGGCTGGCGGGGTGCCGCTCCTCCGCGAAAGTGGGGAAAGCGGCAGGGGTGCTGCCCCTCCGCAAAGGTGGGGGTGGGGTGGGGCAGCAGCTAACCCGGAACGGCGA